>NW_010179592.1:0-34437 GCF_000695765.1 Mesitornis unicolor
TACAGCCACCACCGCCACAAACTGAAAAACTCTCTCAATTTTCTGAAGATTAAGATGGGCTAGTGTTTAAGGAGAATTTTGCTAAGAACTGATTTTACTAACACACTTTGAAACTTATGGTATAGTACACAAAGTATTAAAAAGGCCTCGAGAATTAAAAACTCTGAAGACCTCCTACTTCTCCCCTTCTGGGATATCAGTTCCACCCAGTAACACCAGATCAAGCCTTTTACAAACATTATAATATTAATGTTAAAACAAACTGAAGCTTTTTCTGCTCATGTTGGAAGGCTTTTGCAGAAACTCATTCCTCTCATAGTTAATAATCTTTATTTTTTTTTCCTGTTCATATCCACTTTTTCTTTGTGCCAATGAAGTTCCTTAGCTGATTCATCTTACCTTGGCTTACCTTCTTGATGTTATAACAGAGAATAATAATGTTTGCTCTCAGCCTTTGTTTTTCTAGACTAAGAAGCCAGGCTCTTTAAACCTCTCAACAGAAAATAGCTTTGT
The DNA here is from genome assembly GCF_000695765.1 of Mesitornis unicolor. Taxonomy (NCBI): domain Eukaryota; kingdom Metazoa; phylum Chordata; class Aves; order Mesitornithiformes; family Mesitornithidae; genus Mesitornis; species Mesitornis unicolor. The sequence continues at coordinate 514 of NW_010179592.1, forward strand.
TTTTTGTTTCCCCTGCTACTTAGCCTAGTATCTCTTCCAGACAAATTCAGATCTTTTTATGAGGTCCTAAATGCATGACCTTGCAATTCTTACCATTAAACTCCATTCCACTGATATTACTTCACCCCTTAAGGTGATCCCATTTTCTTCCTATACTGTGATCTTTCTTTTTGTTGTTAATCTCTGCAAATTTAGAGTATCGGGTCATTCTCTTTCTCTCTCTTTTTTTTTTTCTTTTTTTCTATAGTCACTAATAAAAATATAGTAGGATAGAAATAGACACTTAAAACATTCCTTACTAGTTTCTAGCAAGATTTTAAGATGTATTTACTTCTGCCAAAACAAGCATGCAGATGCATGCTAGAATTTTTAGCAGTACTTAGATACCTAGCTTGGACTAAATTCTGTAACTGTCGTACTTTTGGACTCCTATTATGAGCCTACCAGCTTTTTTAGTTTCTTAACAAATCCTTACAGTCTGACTGGTTGCAACTTGGAGTTTCTCTACAAATTTCTCAAGGTTGAGTGGGAGGTGTTCCTGCTTACTGCAGGGAGGTTGGACTGGATGATCTTCAAGGTCCCTTCCAACTCAAATCACTCTATGATTCTATGATTCTAAACTATGTATACTTAAGGATAACCATTCTATCTGCAAATCTGACCCTGAATATCTAGGAAACCTTTTTTGTCTGAATATTTTCTGAATTATTTTTTTTTTATGCATTCAAGTACACGATATCAATTTTCCCCATCACCAGTCTCTTTCATAACCTGGTCATCCAAGACTTAACATTCACAGTTTTCAATGACTGGCCTGTGCTATAGCATGCAGAGACCAGAAATACAAAAATTAGTTCTCTCTTCAACAACGTATGTACTCTGAACAGAAAGTCTTTCCTTGAAGATTGCAGCACACAAAGGTTGGGGTTACTACAGCTACTACACAGAAGCAAGGGAAGCCCTGACCCCACAGGGCCAGAGCAGCAAAGACAGCACCTCTTCCACAACTGGAAGAACAACCCTCTTCTCCTCTCTATGTTCTTGGGATTTTTCTGCAAGACTAGAAACTGAGTCCCCTTGCTTTTAGCCATCAGAATGGTGTATCAGTCTTTGACTTGCTAAATGGAGTCTAGATTTATTGTGAAAGGTGACTAATTTTCCCACCTAGAAAACATGTACTTTTGTTTTATTAAGAAAGAAATTGCCTGAATTGCCCCTCAATAGAAACATACTTAGTTAACCTATCCAAAACCCAAAGGGAAAACAGTCAAAGACTGAAACAGGAGAGTGTGCATTCCTATCAGTATTTTTCTTAGTATTATTGTTACTCTGATGGTCCTATTTCCATAAACGCTCAAGTCTTTTGTAAAAACTGCTAAGGTCCAAGCTTCCACCAAAACATGCAACTGCGATAAAATATTGGCTTTTCACTTGCTTTGAATCTGCCACATTACAATTGTTTTATACATTTTCATTCATCATCTGTTGTTCACTTAAAGACTCATGTGACAGTGACAAACTTTCGAAATGTAATGCATTTTCATATAGTATTATTGTCCTTTTTTATGTTTGTGCCAAAGCGCATTTATCATTGATGCTGACAAATCATATTCTTGGAATTACAGCACCTTTGAATTTACAGGAGTGTTTTTTTAAAGACTCACTAACAGATAGGTAACATGAGGGGGTTATACTGCTACTCTTCTTTTTGGCAAAGTGAATTTCTTTGGCTTTTCATCTAGCTGATAAACCAACATGGTTTGGAGCCAGCTAACTCTCGTGTGGGAAGAGCTGTTACTAGAAGGGTGCTTGTGCCTGTGTTACAGTCATGGCATTCGTCTTTCATAACAAGCCTTCAGCACTCTTCAGGCAGGAATGAAGAATGTTTCTTATTTTTAATCTTATCTCTCAGTTACTTTGTCGGTCAAGACTTTGACTGATTAGAATTTGAGAGGATAGTAGTGTTGGAAGGGGGAGAAGCAGACGAGGGGAGAGTCCGTTCTCATTTTCCATTCTGTATTGACTATATTTAGTGTGCCATCTTATTTGGATGCTTGTAATTTTATTTGTGTAACACTGATAAAGCCACAAAATGCCTTCGTTAGAAAGCCACAAGTGGGGCAGAAGTTCATTACAAAAATTCTTATTTTCTTTTACAGTTTATAAGGAAAATTTACTCATACACTCTGTTTATGGTTGTTTTTTTTCTCCTGATAATCCGGTGCCAATGCTCTGTAATGTTATGTACTTGACCTGGATTTTATTCCTCTTTCTATTCTGTGACACCCAGAGGTTTCAAGTAATACAGTTAAAAAAAATAAATAAATTGTACCAATCAAGCATACCAAACCGATCTAGTCTTTTATCTTTTCAGTTCACACAATCAAGGGAAGGTTGTGTCTGACCAGGGCCCCAGCAGAGGCTCTCAAAGGAAGAAAAGGAAAGGAGATGGATGCATGTACCATCATTACACATCCCAAAGGAGATGTTCTTTGCTCTGCAGATTCTTCCTGCAGATTTGGTAAAACTGCTTTTGCTTTGCTTCTGTTTCCTCATTAAAAACAAACAAACAAACAACAACAAAAAGTGTGGATGTGACACTTCAGGACATGGTTTAGTGGGTATGGTGTTTGGTTGACCATTGGACCTGATGATCTTAGATGTCTCTTCCAACTTTAATGATTCTATGATTCTATAAACCTGGTTTGCAATTTCCTCCTTCAATTTTAGTCAAAATTAATAGATCACATAGGTAGCATATAGACAACAGTAAGCTAACAATATCTGCAGTAACTCTAACTCAGCCACACTGGAGAATTCCTGCATGAACTTCAGATCTCTAGTTTAGATTGGTAAATGAGGTTCCCCCTGTGGGCAGTGGAAATACATAGACTCCTCCAGAAGATTCAGAATATTTTGTGTGGAGCTTCTCTTTGACATTTTTTTTTCCAGTGACTGAAGAGATAACCTAAATGTAGACAGCAGCAATGCTTTTCCATCTGTGTATGTACCACACCAACACTTTCCTTATGAACCAGTTCCCACTGATCATCATCAGTCTTGTGAGGTAGCTTTCACAAAGGACATCACACCCTGGTGATCAAGAAGCCTTCCTCCAGACAACAAGGTATCTCCTAAAAGGCAACTGGTCTTTGATATTGCTGAAAGGAAAAGGATACTGACCTACCAACCAGTCTGCCCCTAATACATGGTTTAAAACAGAAGCAAACTAATAATCAACGCATAATCAATCTGTTTATGCCTCAAGCTCAAAGGAGCCTGCAGCTCTGGAGAAGTTAGAAAGTTAAGAAAAACATCTGATTAGAGCTGCAGAAACCATGAGCTGGTGACTAACTTTAAGATCAGTATATCTCAGGCAAATAAAGCAACTCCTGGGACCCCAGAATCTCTGTAAATAGAGGCATTAATTTAGATGCTTAATTATGAATTTAGAGACTACCATGGACACATCGTTCCAAATCTGCTGGACTGCAAACTGCTTCAGCATTTCTAATTCTTTTCCTAGACCTCTGTAAGCATGCACAACATTGGGTGACATAACAATTATGTTATGCAAACACAATACTACACACATGTAAATGAGCTCTGCTAGGACATTAGGCAGACATTTGGAAATTCAGAGCTTAAAATGTAACAGCACGACTGTTGTTTATAAAAGGAAGTTTCATTTGCTATCATTATTCATGGTTACTTGCTGACAGTCACTTGATAAAAATCTGAGATACTAATGCATACATAGCTTGATTTACAAAATCTAGCAAGTCATTAACCCTAAGCAATATACGCTTATCTTTGCTGGTGATGCTGTCAGTGTTTAATTTCCTGTAGATCATAAATTCAATAGAGAGTTGACAGTGCTGCCTGGAGTAAGAAGGGAAAAAATTCCCTTTTTAATATCTCATCCTATTGATCATTTTCTTTACTCATGAAGCTCTCTGTAAGCCATTTGGACAGTAAGATCATTCCTGAAAGTGTCAAGAGGCATATGATCCATAGTGTCTCTGTGGTCAAAATAAATGGGTGAAGGAAAAGAAGGAAGCTTCCTTTTCTCTTATCCCCTCTTCTCAGATTCCTTGAATTTTCCAGTATTTTTTTCTTATGAGAAAGTCCTACATTCTTCTGAAGGATTTATCTGTTTATGAAATGCTTTTCTTTGAGAAATCAGCTTACTAACAGATTTCTCCTTCATTACTGGGAATTTAATGCAATTTTTTTTCTTCTTTGTTTTATCCAGACTGTTATCCAAAAAATCACTTCAACTCTGCATATTTTAATGGCCCCTTAGATACACTGCAATATTATTTAAGATCTGATTCTGTTATTAAATAATCAGATGTCTACCACGAAGATGAGGAACGATCCAGACAGATGGTGCCTGAGCAAAAGTTTATGGAGGTGAAGAGAAGTCACTCTATTGACTCAGCCTCCAGGAGGCATGAGCTGCAGACTCCAATCAAACATGTGCTCCACCAAAATATTAGGGAATGGTCCATATGTCTAATGCTCTTGTGCTGAAGATACTGAAATTGGCATATGGCTTTACTTGGAGATTGACTTTAAGTTTTGCACAGAGTTATTTATGTATATCCTGTAAAGTCTGGCAACTTTACAGCAAATAGCTTTAGAGTAACTTATTTCGGACTTTTAGATTAAGAAATGTGCATGAGCCCTCTCAAATTCATATTCAACTGGGAACTGTCTGGCTACTTTTGAGTTGATATATCTGTCAACTGAAAAGAAACATCAAATTAAAAAATGCTGTGTTCAGAGACATCAGAAGTATTGTCACATTCCTACAGGGTAATGTTTATAAAGCTATTAATAGTTTATATTTAACAACATATGTAGTTTTAAAATTTATAAAAAACAGCACTACTACTGCAGTAGCCTACTTCAGTATTCAGTATCATACACAAAAGATCTCACAGAGTTTGCTTGCAGTTAAGTAAAACTGTCTGGATGGCAATAGTCAGCTGTCCTCCGTGGGCAAGACAGCATCATGCAGCCTTATTAGTTACATTCCATAATCTTTGTGTTGTGTACAATGAAAATCCTAGTAGAAATTCATTGAGAGGAAGTTTAGACCACTTTGTGGTTTTCTACAAAAGCTTACAGTCCAATTATACTCCTGGGGAGAAAACCATGTATTATAAGCTCCAGTGGCAGGACAGCAGTGTTCAACCAAGAGCAGCTCTTACTGCATCATCCTAGTGTGATTAATAGTTTCAAAACTTTTTGACAGGACCAAAATTTTCACTGTAGGAGTAGAACTGCTATAATGATCCAACTTGAGTTGAATATCCTGCAGGGAACCCCAGATCTGCCTCTGGAGCTATGTTTATCATGTACTCTGTCTTTGACTAGAACCAGAGTCATCAAAACATCTTTTTCATGTGAGTGAGCACCACACCACCACTATGTTTTGAATACAAAATAAACAGTTCTTGCAACTTCAGAGCAATCACGGGAAATCTGTTGCAAATGTGACAAGCACTGTCCTGGATTGCTTTGTATGGATCTTGCACGGGTCCAGCCATTCCAGTTCTACAACTGGTATACACTGACTAACCACACTGATTAGAAAATATTGACAAATAATAACCATATGTGCAGCTAAGAAGAAAGGAAAACTTTCAAAATATTACAGCATTTTGGGGTTTTTCCATCAGCATTCATAAAACAAATGGGCAACCGATTCACAGAAACCTAAGGGTCAACAAACTGGAAAAAAAACCCTTATTTTGCAAAAGTACATGTTGGGAAGTCTTTAGAGGGTTGGTTTTTTTGTCTTCCAAAAAATTACTTCAACAAGAGTTACATGTTTTAAAAAGGGAATGAGTCGGGAGTCAGTCTAAAAAGATTTCAGATTTCCAAAAAAACTCCAAGTAAAAAAGGACAAATGCTATTTATGTTACTTAACTACTGGAGTTGGGAAATGAAAATCAAAAACCTCATTGCTGCTACAGTGGGGGGTTGGGAAATCATCCCATTTAGAAATGCTTCTTGAAAACAAGTGTGTGCTTGTTTAGGCACCACAGATGGTGGTCGCTATTTTCAAACAAACAGTGGAGCACAGGGACTACGCTCTGTGGGAACTCTCCTGCTTGGAAACAGTTGTGAAGCTGCCTGGAAAAGAAGGACAGGCTATGTCAGCCAGGGAAATGCCTCTCTCTTAGGATTCTTCAATAACAAAAAACCAACCATACAGGATTGAAAAAAAATTGATTGTGTAATCCCTATTCACCATTACGCCTACTAATCTGCCCATGATGACGGTGGATTGTGTGTATTGCCCTCCTCAGTGACTCATCACAGATGGTTGTTTATGAAAGAGCTCTGTTTCACAGTCGCAAGCCCCACTGTCCTCTGAATCACGAATGAAGACAACAACAGGCTTCAAAATCCCAGAAGCTAGAGGAGATCACCTCTAGCATGACAGATCACAAGGGCAAAGATTTACTGCCACGGCAACAGAAACAAGTGCAGAAACAGTGATAAAAATTAAGGTAGGGGTGATGCTGTCCCTTGGTTTGTAAGGAAAGTCATATTCTTCATTTTTTTTTAAACTGATAGGTTAGGAGAGATCTTTCTGCATGGCAATTTGTTTTGTTTTAGTGTTTTCTCTTTCCTCCTGTTGTTTTTAAGAAGGCAAGGTATGAAAAATGGAAGTCACACAAGAAAAAAAAAATCTTATCATAGCTCCTATAGCATTTCTGACAAATTTAAACCCTGAGGCAGCCACAGAACTCTAGAAGAGACCATTTACATTAATACAGAACAACTGAATAGTTCTTGTCAAAAACCCCACAAATCTTCTGTGAGCTGTACCAGATGTTTTTAGGACAACAAACCTAGTTGACTTTAATTACAAGACACCACCACCCCACCACATCCACAACAAATGGTGGGGCAGGATTACTGTGTTCTCCTCTTATCTGATCATTTTGTACTTCTCTTCATCCCACCTATGAAAAAAAACCCACCAATACTCTACCATGCTCCTTACATACAACTAGTTTGTAGATTGTGTAAATGATTCAAGCCGACATAAATAAACATAATAATAATATGAGGAATATCTGTAGACATGAGTAAAGCACTGTATTTTAACAGAATCATCGTGCAACATGTTCTCTACTTGGTGGCACACATGTCCACTTCTTTTACTTATGTTTGGTTTCTAAAACTGACACTTCTGTAGGTTAAAATACAAGAACTCTCCTTATCCTGTGAAGAATAGTTGCTTCTTCATAAAATTAAAGCAAAGTCACAGATCTCATGCAATTCTTATTCATTTTTATAAGCATATTTGATACATTAGGGAGTGCTTTTTTTCTTTATAGATTGCAAATTAATTTAATTTTAGTTTTATTATTTTTGTTAATACAACTATAACTTGGTTATGCTTTATTTTGAAATAGTATATTACTAAAAGCTATTGTTTGAACTCCCCATTTGTTTTATGTGTCCAGTTTTTTTATGATTAACAAGTTATATTAGTAGTGTTCTCATATACAAAATAATCCTTTAAGAGAAAAATTATTCTGAACTAGTACTTTAACGGCTAAACAGTCTGTAAATCAGTACACATACAAGTCTCATCCAGCTATCAACAAAAATAATCTCACTTGCTAGTGCTTTATGCACTTCTGGTAGAACTGTAACTTAACATGTTTTCTTTGCTTCATAATCTCCAAGAAATAAGTGAAATAGGAACTGAATTCCATCCTATCCAAGGGATGGCAAGATCCTCCTTTAATTAAATCAATATTATCTTTATTAATTGAATTTGAAAAAAAAAGGTTAGTCTTTTCATAAAGAATGCTGACTCTTCATCCTACTAGTGATTCATTTTTTTAATTCAGAAAACTGCAGCCCTGTCAAGGGCATACTACTATTATTGTGATATTTACTTTTTTTTCAGTAGCATAACCTATGTAACCTCCCCATCCTATGGCTCCGTCTTCACCATGCATGAGGCCTGAAGTATGTCTGTAGCTTTCATACAAACAGCAATAAAGATGACATCGTGGGATATATTCCCTGGAAGTAGATGCTTGCACCACTTGCATAGATTCCAGTAAATCTATTTTCATAATCTTCTGCTCTCCAAGATGGGCCACTGGGCTGGAAATGTACCTGAAAGAAATGTGAGTTTCTGTCCACAGGGTTAACTAAATAAACATATTGAAAAGTAAATAAAATCTTTCTGGATGTTTTGAAGGGGAAAAAAAGAAAATTGATACATTCTGAACACTTTTTAGGGCTTCTCTAGCACAAAAACAGCAGTGAAAGACTAGTAAGGCTTTGAGGAGGAATGCTGCTTACTGGCTTGTCTAGGGTTACTGAAAAAAGACAAGATAGTGTGGAAATCTTTGACAGACTTGAGGGCAAGCCAAGGTTTTTAGCAGAGCAGCGAGTATCTCTATTATTATAACCTCTCAGCATGCTCCCTCTGCTTATCCATGGGCTCCAAGGCTGCTGCACAGCTTTGGTTTACTCCACAAAGGTTTGTGAGAGGCAGCAATTAAGTGACTCATGGAAAAGATCAACAAAGACACAGAAGATAGAGGTTAAAAAATGAAAATCCTCAGTCACCAAGTGAATACATCTTTTGACCCCTTCTTGGTCAAAATGATATTAACTAATTGGTTTTTTAAATATTTGAGAAGATGTTTGTTAAATATAAGGATGAAATTCTTCACTATAAGGGTGGCGAGGCACTGGAACAGGTTGAAGCTGTGCATGACCCCTTGCTGGAAGTGTTCAAGGCCAGGCTGAATGGGACTCTGAGCAACCTTATCTAGTGGTAGGTGTCCCTGCCCATGGCATGGGGGTCGGACTAGATGATTTTTAAGGTCCCTTTCAACCCAAACCATTCTATGATTCTATGATCTAAATTAAGTATTAATCTCTACCTTCACATTGTACCATCCTGCGTACGTGTTTGTATGCTTCTGGTTGTCTATGGCCAGACTACATCTGACTAAGCATGGCACTTCACTCTGAAGTCCAGCCATCCTGAACAATCAGGAGTGTCACATTTGCAACCCATTTGCAGAAAAGAAGATGTGGCCTCTGCCTAGCTGAGGCTTAGGTGTGATGGAGTTACCAAAATACATCCTGAGAAAAGGCTATGATCATTCAAGAAGCCTGTTACCCTGAGTAACCTGGGCCTCCTCTGTACAGGTTTTTTGGATCAGGGACAATTAGTACCAGAAGACCATCTGCTATGACTTCTGTGTATCACTCAGAAGTGCTGAGCCTTGCACTCTTGAGACACCATCACAGCCAGTTGCCAGGTCTGTGGTCAGTTAGGACATAGTCAGCAAACAGTGGGCCTTCCCAGCATCACATTTCCAAGAAACAACCCCCATCACCATTCATGGCAACCTTTCAGACTGCTAAATGTCTGTTAAACACCCCACTAGTCAGAAAGTGGCTGAGGCTGAGGCATGTGGCTCCATTTCTTTGAAGAGCCTCTTTCATGACCATGCTTGATAAATCGCAATTGTCTGGTTTATCTGCTTTAGAGGAGCTCATCTGCACCTCATATAGACATTTCTAAAAGCTAGCCTTGAGCTGGAGCTCCTAGGCTCTTATTAGAGTTTTTCTACATATATTTTACCAATTCAATATTTACATATTAAAAAAATATGTAAAAAAAAAAATTTAAAAAAATTTTATCTCATGAATGCAAAAGCATCACAACAAGAACACACATTGCTTCCTGCTGCTGTATGAAATATCTCCTTAAGCACTTTAAAATACATTTGGTCTAGCGATTTAATTACAACTTTATGGAATCATCATAAAGGACTACTTTTCACAAGAGAGATTTGAAAGCAAACTAGCTGCAGATTGTACATATTTCATAAATAACCCATGTAATTTTTTTAACTAATTCTGGCTGATATTGTTAGAAAATTTAATAAAATTTAATGGCCCTCATCTTGATATTATATTTGTCTCAGTCCTAAATGAAGCTGAGATCATAATCTGTTTTCTCATTAGTTTGGCATAGAATTCTGGCTCCTCCTTCTTGTCTATTGTTAGAAAATCTCTTTGTCATGTACAAAGAGTTAAAGTTTGACAAAATTTCACTATCCACTCAGGAGATATTATTTAAATGCTTTCTGTACATAAAACTTTATATTTCATATTCAGCTGAATCTTAGTCCTTTACATAAAAAAACAACCAACCAACCAACCAAAAATAACAGAAAAAAAGGGAAATATTTTCTGAACTTCTTAATATTTCATTTTGAAGAGAGATCCAGTTCCTGTGCTATTCACAGTTATAGTTCTAATTGCGACTTGGACTGTAATGCAGTCTGTAGCTTTTGCAAATTGCCATGTTATGTATGCTAATTATCTGTTAAAGATACAATAGCCCTTAAGTACTTTCCCTGCATAGGTATAGAAATGCTAAATCTTTTCTTGCCTCCCCAACACTAAGTAATTTATTTGAATTTTAAAGTTATTTTATCATTTCAAAACATTTAACCCCAATAATACAATACAATATTTTCTTCATTTTTATTATAAAATCCATTTATTTGAAAGATGGTGAATCCTAGCTGAAGTGGTAAAATGCACAATCATACAAGCTTTTCCTAGAAAGTATCTTAAAAAGGAATTTCTAATATAAGTCTCGTCAATATCCATTTCACACCCTACAAGAAATCCAAAGACCTTCAGAGAATCCTCCTTCAGAGCTACCTTCAGTAGCCATGTAGACTGGGGTGGCATTACCTGTCATTCAGAGCAAAGTTGGTTTTACAGAGAAGGAAACAGAAGAACTAAAGATTTAACAAGGACAAATTTGCTTTCCTTTCTAGTAAGGAATCTGTGGAAAAGATAGCTAGGTAGAGCACCTAGCTCCTCCACTCCCCAAAGTAAATTGGCCACTGATTTTGAATGTACATAAAGCACTTGAGTAGCACTTCAAAATGCCATCTGATGTCTTTAAACCATACAACAATTTGTGCTCCCTAGTTTAAAGGTCCCTATGTCTAAAAAAAACCAAACTCATAAATTAGTTTTAAAAAACACTGCTAAAGTAGCTATTTACTGCCATTCTGTGACCCAGTGTCACAGCTTAAGCAAGCACTTAAGAAGTCTTCTTCCCATACTACCCATACATACCAATTACCACAGTGGGAGCAATGTGCATGCCTGAAAGCGAAAAAGGCCCTGAACATGGATTTCACAGTAATGACAGCACTGTAGCAAAGGAGATGGAAAGTTGCTGAATGGAGCACACTAAATTTCTCATATCACATGAACCAAAAAGTTGTTTTGCAAGACCAGAACCAGAATGAAAATTATAAGTCTTCTCCAGTTTTGATGCTCAATTCAAAAGCTCATTCAATTGCTTAACTTCTGAATGAGGTCCTAACCATGTGTTTAAAGAAACATATCCTATGTATAAGACATAATGAAAGACAATTAAATCTGGCTGTTAAAAAAACAAACCATCTTACTGTAATGCAAAAGATTTATCATAAAGACTGTGTTAAGTATACAGTGACAGCAACTATTTTTCCAAAACACTTTTTCTGTTAATTCCTACAAGAACAATAACTGATTTGGCATTAAACGACACCTTAGACACTCAGACACCTGACTTTATCACAGAAACCTTTATGTAGAAACACACTAAGAATCTCTTGATGGCATAAAGCAATTAGTTAATAGCCAACAGCAGAACTGAGCTGTTTCTTGCAAGACATACCAGTCATCACTTATCCCAGTCACCTGGTGATATATCTTACAGAAAAAGGAAAGCAGAGAATGAAAAGCTCTACTAAATCTCTTATATAGTCCCCAGAAAGTGTCAATACTGAAATCTTCCCTTACAATTCTTTTGATCCAGAAAGAGATTAGGTGCAGGATGCAGGGGAAAAAAAGAACAAGGCTGCTGCTTTTCAGTGTGACGTGACAGACAGGAGGAGTGGTACCACTACAGCTGGACATCAGACATAGCAGAATGTTGAAACCACTTGCACATTCAGTCCCTCGCAATATGGAGTGCAAAGCAAATGAGCTGTTGTATGGCTACTGGCAATTAGTGGTTCCTCTGCACCTCAAGAGATACCGGCTGAAGTGTGATTCTGAACACAAGTCCTTCTCAGGCCCCCTGGGAACTGAATGGATAATAGCAATTTCCAAGGATTTTATACTGTGGCTTTGCTCCAAACTGCAGCAAACTCGAAACACTTCAGAAAATCTTGGAAGGAAAATTCCATGGCTCCTGTCTTTATTTGTTTATTGTTTGCCCTTATGTCTAAAGAAATCAAAACAGATGGAAAATAATTTCAAATCTAAGAATTAAAAAATATGAATTCCAAAACATTAAAATATGCTTTGTCTGACAGTCCTTTTCATTTTTTAAGCAAAAGTCTATTGCAGTTGACCTGCTTTTGTGAAGTATTTTGATTTCAACAGAGCTGCATTTTCCAGGAGAGGTTTCACACCCTCAAAATTGGTAGATTTCTTCCATCTGTCTCTCACTTAGCCAAGATATGCATTGAAATTTTATTCATTTTTTATCTTCAGCTCATTAAACAGCCTTAGTCATTGCCCAACTGATTCCCACTTGTTCTATTACCCACCACCAATCTATTTATCTCTTGCTGTGTGAAAGAGCATGGGTACAGGGTCTGCCAGAGGTGGTTTCAGTGTGATACCACACCCTGCCCCAATAAGTAAAGCAACATATGTAGCACATTTACAGTTCTGCATGATTCCTTATAAACAAGTATCAAGGCTCCACACCACATCTACCAGCCTCAAATAGCTCCACTGCTCTGTCAACATAGCAGCTGGCATAACACAGGAGAAACCCCAGTGAGCTGAGTTCCACATGTACTGTCCACTGCTACCCTCTGCTCTCCAGTTAGACAATGCCATTTCTTCTTCTCTGCTACTTATTCATCTGATCAAACTCTCCTCTCACAGATCTGTGCACAAAATGTGATGCTTTTCAGTCAACTGAAATTGATCTGAAGGCACAGTTTCTCAGTTCTTCCCCATCACTGCAAGTGTGCAAGGATTCTTCCCTGGGGGAGAGATCAGGCAACAACTACAGAAGGACTCATACTTTTCCTAACAGCAGATGCCATCTGAACATGGCATTCACTGACACTAACGGGAGTTTCTGTCTCTTGGGTATCTCAACCTGCTATTGAGCAGCAGCAAATGACCTTCCCCAACATCACAGGCTTGTTAAGAAATCAAAAGAAGCATATAATGTTAAAGACACCTCTGATATACAAAAAATGAATGATTAATGCATGATGAATCATAGAAACGATGGTTGGAGGTCATCTCATCTAACCTCCCACTCAAAGCAAGGACTACCACTAACAAGAGATGATGTCAGCTGTGACCATATTTAGCCAATTCTGGAAAACCTCCAGGGACCAGCAAAAAAAACCCAACAATCAAAATCCAAACAAAAACTGTCAGATGACAAAACCATCAGGCAATTCAGAGTTTAAAAAAGGACAAAATATAGAAAGTATAATTACATACATTCATATTAAATATCACACAATAATATTTGAAACAGCACTACTGACATTTAAAATTATGCTACTTGATAATCAGCACACCTGAAACCCAGCCCTGTTAAAAACAATGTGCCTCCGAAATGCCAAAAATCAGGAGATATCATGGAGGGAGGTGGAAAATGTCCAAGAAAAGAACAAAAGCAATGAGGAGACTGGGTGGCTTAGGTGTTGCAAGATGATACATACCTCTTTTTATCTGGGTCACCAGTTTAAAACTGTATGAGTACAAACACATTCACCACTGTGGAATAAAGATGTGATAAAACAATCCTAAAATAGGGTGAGCAGACCTTCCTTTCTTTTCTCCTACCTTAGGACTAATCCACCTCATGGAATTCAATCTTGTATGGCTACACCAGTGCTTTGTGCATACACCCAGGATACCAGGAAGTTCAGTCTGGAGTTACATCTTCTATAAGTCTGTCTGGAGAATACTTCTGGAAATAGAAGCAATGCTCTACCTCCATATCTCAATCCACAGAAACTGATGCAGATGGGACAAGGAAAGACATAATGAGCAGGACATCTAGCTTGTCATGTGTCTTCTCTTCACAGCAAGATTGTGCATGTCCAACCATTATTATGTGCAATTCTCCATTCAGATGTTCATCCCACCTCAGAGATGTTTTATTTGTCCATAGGTTTATCTGTAGGAGGGTAGCAAGCAAATGAACCCCAGAAGCAAGCTGTCTGGTTGTTAGATACTCTTAGAAAAACTCCGTAAGTAGGTGGTGGACATTCATTTGTTAGTGAATTGTAGATCCAGAGTAGAAAAAAAATCATGAAAGGGTGCATAAAGGAATTTTGAAGACTGAAAAAAAATGGAGCTTATTAGAAAAGTGTAAAACATGTTGCTGATAACTTTTCATATTTAAAGAAGGATCTAAGTGTTGAATCTTGCAAATGAAGATATGAACCAGAGTTCTATGCATGTGGTAGGAGACTAGAGGATCTTCAAGCACCCAGCAGCCAATAGACATTGCAATGAGCACTGCAGTTTGCAGGATCTGCTCTGTTCTGAAGCCTTCAAAACTATGTTTATTTAATTCTGTTCCTCCTGTTTGATTCACACTGCTGATGAGAAACACTCAAATCTTCACACTAGCCTTTCTCCTAGAATTCCAACTCATTAGCCACATTAAAAAAGAAAATAAAATTGGTGGCTATCCCATTTCCTACCAGGCAGGTGTCTCCTCTTGTATTGGCATTACATGGCCTTTAGGCTTACAGCTTATTCAGAGGACAAGCCTTGTGAGCACCCAGTGACATATCCACTGGGCTGCAAGGACAATTGCTTTTAATTAGGGCCAGGAGGCATCAGCAAGTCACGCCTCAGTGAAAGCTTGTAAGTCAGCTGGTGATCCTATATTATCAATATATCAAAGATCTCTAACTTCAGGAGAAAAAAAACAGTATATTTTTATTCAAAAGCATGTGTTTTAGAGAGAATAAGTAGAACAAACTTTCAAATAGAACCTAATAACAACATGAGCATTTGCCTTGAATGCATTAGCACATTGAGTATTCTGTTATTTTTCACAGCATTTTAAAATGTATTCTATTTTCTTATGGTTAGAATAGAAATCTTAATCACAGGACTACGAAGTGCTGATTTTATGATATCTGCAAAACTGCAGCCATGCTCTTTTGAATAAAATCTCAGTTTAAAAAAAAGCTTTCAAGTATATATTAAATCATCCTTAAGAAATGCTAATGTTAACCAACGTAAATGAAGAACTGTCCTGAAGACACTGAATTGCAATGACATTTCATTTACATCTACAAATGAAATGCTTTTCTCCTCTCTAAGCTTAAGTGTTATTATGCCTGATTACATTTTCAGGTATTTTCCCCTCTTTTGTTCCCCCATTGGGCTGTCTGTTTTACAAACAGGTTTAAGCAAAAACAGTTAACATTTCCATCACGTGGACACTCATCTCACTTAATTGTGTAAAGTTCAAACATTTCTGGGATGACTAAAATGTATATGGCTTTGCTTAGCAATGCAAACCTCCTTGATCTGCTTGAGCACAGCCTAAGACACAATGGTGTTTTTGTTCTGTGCTTTTAACGAAGACAAAAAATTAGACGGATTTAGGTCAAACTAAAAAGAGCATGCTAAAATGCTGTAGAGTTAAAATTCGGCTGCAACAGTAACAACATATCCTAATTAATTATAAACGTCATGAATACTGACTCAAAGATTATGCCAGTTATCACAGCATTTGCAACATTTTTTTTAAATTAGTACCTCGCTATTCTTGGTGCCTAATGCTGCAGTGAACTTTCCTGTTTATCTCACCTCCCTAAAATTTTTCCTTTCCTCTTTGTCACAGTGAGAAGTGAAATTATCATTGTGGTGCTGTGAAGATATTCCATTTTCTGCTAGTAACAATGAGCCTGACTTCAAACATCAGGGGCTATATATTGAAAATATTTATCCACTTCCTGTTCCATTACTTTACTGTCAACATGTTATTTTCCAAAGTATTTTAACAACAAAGAATCACTGCATATGCCAACTTTTATATCAGTTTTCCGACAGAACTTTTTCCTATCCAAAACTAGTTATCCAATGACAAGTCCACACAGTCCATCTATAAACTTCTGTTACTTGTAACCATACAAATGCTGGTGACAAAAAGAAAACTGAAAATATTTTCCTGACTTGGATTTGGGATTTGTTAATAGAGTGAGATATATTATTTAAAAAAAAAAAAAAAAGAGTAAAAGAACATTGATTTCTGCTGGCGTTCATACTTTGTTGAAAATTCTATTTCTGAATCAAACCAAAGTGGGAGGAAAAGTGTTTACACAGAAGCTTTTTCAGGGAAAATACCAGCAGTATTGTTTTCAGGAAAAAAAAGAGCAAAAGCTATTATGGGAATGGAAAAGAGCTTCATGCTCTGTGCAATACCTGTAAATCACACATCCTCCAGATGTGTCTCTGGGCAGCCAGGTTGCCAGGAAGTGGTGCACGAAACAGAAGAGGAGTTAATAAGCTGCGTGGCTTACTGGTTTAGGAGCCAGGCTGGGGTTGCTGCCACGCTGTGGCCATCGGCAGGCAGCCAGAGAGGCAGGAGAGGGAGCACACCAAACCAAGAGGAGCCAGCAGCAAGGCTTCTGCTTTAGGCAAAACTGCAGAAGAGAGGAGCTGTTGGTGAAACATGTGGTGGGATGTACTGCCTTCATCAGGGCAAAGATGACTGTGCTATAGGGGAGACCTTTTGTCTTTGGTCCTTGTGAGACAGTGAGTGCTGCAAAATTAAAACTCACTTCTTGTCCCCCTTACCCAAATGCACTGATTGATGGGGCCAGCCTTAGTCCAATCAACCAGTGAAAACATGACTAGTGTAATGTTCTGGCCACAGGATATATTGCAGCCAACCTGTAATTCCATGTTCTAGCAATAGGAAATACATGGAAAATCAGAATATACTTTAGTTAAATACTCTGAACATTTTGAAGAAGATTAGAAAAAGAATTCAAGGTTGTTCCCCTTCCTCTCCCAAGATACTCTTCTGATCTCCAAAGACAGATTCACACATGGATCTCACATGTGACATGAAGGACTGCAGTATGCTCCTAATCAATCCAGCTGGCAATGTTAATTTCTGGACAAATCAAAAGGCAGATAGATTTCATATTATGCTATACACCTAGCAAATGAAGTTGCTAGTAGTTACTGTAAAAGTACTGAATCCATGAGATAGAAAGTATTGTTATTAACCATACCGCACTGTGATGCTCCTGAGTTTCAAAAGCATCATTGATGAGTTAAGACTTCCTCAGAATGGCAGATGAAGAAGTGTTCCAAATAAGAGTAAAAAGCATCAGCAAGCAAAGAGATAGGTGATGAAGCATTAAAGGGAAGACTATGGTTAACATTTATTTCAGTGGATTGCTAAGGTTTCGGGGAAATGATAGAATCAAAACTCCTAAATCAGTCAAAAACTCTATGCAACAATATGTCTCACAAAGGCTTCCTTCAAGAAAATGTCATGCTTTCTATGTCATTTAAAGCACAGCACATTAGTAATAACAAGTACAGAGGGCAGGGAGAATGAGTTTGACAAAGCTTGCATCAGAGGTTCAAACAACTATTTGTTAACTTTTGTATTCTTGACAGACTGGATACAAACTTCATCTTACAAGTCTTAACTCAAGGTATGTAATTTTTGGTATTTCTCACAAGAAGATGAAAAAAGAAAGAAGAAAATCAAACCAAAAACACATGAAAGCAGTAACCCAATCTGGCTGCATTCACCAGGGGAGTCAATGCAGATCAACACAGAGGTATTATTAGCTAGCCGTGTGAAAGAGGTTAGTGAATCAGCTCATTTATCATCACACTGTTCTATCCTCTGGTTCACCTAAAATACTGTTTTCCAGGGTGAATCATTCAACCTAAAGTATCACTTCATAGTACTCAGATGGGTCATTACTCTGCATTGCAGCAAAAGCTGATTCTTAACCAAAAAAACCACTCTAGGTAACTGATACTGTCACTACACCCAATTAATCAATAATAGCATTATTACACCTAAAAATAATTAAGAAAAAACTTTTAAAATAAAGACACTCTAGGTCTTTACACTTTATCTCAAATATCATACTTAGTTGGAGCTGCTTTCTTGCTCCATTAATCTGCTGCGCACTGCAAAACTTCTTTGGAGTCACTGAAATGGTATCTGGTAGCACAAGACTAATGCACTAGGGAGACAGGTTGTGAAACCTCAGATGAGGTACCTGACCAGAAGTTAAATGAAACTGAATGAGAGTAAGAACCCTAAAAGCCATATCTAACAGCTCTTCTTGAACTCCCAGCGAAATCTACAGCCTCAGCATCACTGTCACTGAATTGTGCTACCGAGCTAAATGCACACTGAAAGAAAGCATGCCGGCATGAATTATTCATAGTCAAAGTGGTGTCCTAACATACTCTGTAACCATCACACTGCCTAAAGATTTGGAATAGTGCAAGCATATGAAGAGTAAATATTTCTCCTTTGAACAGAAGGTGGAGATAAATTAAGGACAGAATAATACCTAGTCAGATATAAAAAGATCAAGTCCCTATTAGAAAGAAAATAAGAGTATTAAAAGTAGTATTAAAAGAAGGTGGAAGAGAAAGCCCATGATGCAGAATTGCAGAAGGGTTAGTTTGGGAAGGGATATAACAACTTAAATTTACCTTCATTGAAAATAGACTCTTTTCAAGATGTTAAAAATGAGAAGTATATGAACAGCGTTGAACATGTGAAAGATTAATGTCCTGATGTGAAGTAAAAAAACTTAAACCAAATCCAAACAAACAATGCATCAAAAACCATCTATATGTTCTATAGGTCACTTCAAAATGTATTTAACCAGATATTTGCTCATCTGTGTTCAGCTTTACAATCCGTATTATCCTTTGAAGACTTCAAGGCAAAAACTTTAACTCTTCCCTCCTAAAAAAATCTTAAAACTTTAAAGTTATGTATGCGCACTATCTCATGGTGCAAAAATAGTCACTGTTCTTGAATTTGGAATAACTTTTCTTCTTTCCAAAATTCTGTGAAGGAACAAAGAAAAGATTGATAGGTAATAAGTTAAATAAATGTTTGAGTCTAGGTGTTATTTTTATTGTCAGATGCTTATTTTACCAGGTAGAATAATTACATGGTTCTCATGACCGTAAATGAAAAATAAGTGTGAAAGCATAAAATGAGAATGAACATGAATTTGATTGAATAATGATGACTGAGTAATAATTTTCTCAAAACAGTTTACTATTTTAAAAGATTGTGCTGAATGTGTTTAGTTCTAAAACTCCACAATGTAAGTGTAGAGCTAAGGACTAAAATGCTGCCTTCATTAATTTTCCCATTCAGTTCAGTTTCATTGGTTTCCTGATCTTACTGTTAATATTTATCCATGTTCTGATACACTACTTATAATCATGCAATCCAAGCCACTCGCCCTAAAAATAAAGCACAGAATAGTAAAATTGTAGAATCGTAAGACTGTTTAGTCCAACTGTTAACCTAGCACTGCCAACTGCACCACTGCCAACTCCACCACCAAACCATGTCCCTAAGTGCCACATCTACACATATTTTAAATACCTCCACGGATGGTGACTCAACCATTTCCCTCGGCAGCCTGTTCCCCAGTGCTTGATAACCCTTTCAGTGAAGAAAATGCTGATTAATATTTTACTGCTAGAAAACTAAGACATGATGCTTACACAAAAAACAACCTGTGACAAAAGCAGACCTCAGACCAGTAATCACACCTGCCAAAACTCAGGGTCTGAACCATGAAACTGTCTGCGCTTATTTATGACATCCCTGATGCACTCTCCATCCACTAAAGAAGCAGCACCACCACCAGTTCCTTAATTCACTCCTGAAGAGTTCTAATGATGAAATATTTAACACAATGGATTCATAACTTCACTACAAGTGGGAAGATTCAGTGCTCTGAATGGTTAATGTTAATTAGCTGTGTCAATCAGCTCCATTCAGTGGATCCTGGAACCACTTACTCAAGTGCCTCACTTGATTGAAATACTCATATTAGCTGTTTGGTCTACAGTGTCCTTTCCTGTTCAGTGAAAGCAATTCAGAAGGGGAAAAAAAACCAACTTGTCATTTCAGATGCCCACTGACTTTGTTAATATCAGTTTACAAACACAGACAAATTTCAGAGGAGACACATTAGAGCCCAGACCAAAGTAGGATTTGCACAAGAACAAGCAGTTTCCAGTGGGTTCATAATTCAAAATGTTACTGTGCTCCTGATGTCACCTGAAATCTTGCAATTGCTGCCATAAATGCTGAAGACCAGCAGCCCTGATTTAGTCTTCAACCCGAACGTGAAACTCCTTGCTTATGTAGGGATCATTGTGCAGAAGAGAGATTGACTGTATTTTTTTTCCTGCCAGCACTTCAGATAGCACAGCTATCCAAATATTTTTGTAGGTTTAGGATAGAGAACTGAAGAATCATCTCACAAATAGGGACATTTCAGAAATTTTCTGGGGAGGGATAAAAAAATCATTGCAAATAGGTCACACCTTATAATCTGTAGACACAGGGATAGGGAAGAGATGAGCCACAAGAACTCTGATTTTACTGTTGTCTTTTTATTCTAGCAATACATATTGATGCTCAAAGAGCAGTCTCTCATAACTGAGAAAGGAAATTGGCCAAGAACAGTTCACTGATTTAATAGCTTACGGAAACCACTTCCATGAAAATCTAATCAGTTGCTACAGTGCCACCATAGAGGGAAGTATCTGCCTCCCAAAGGATTTCCTGGGTCTGTTTCTGCAGAATCAATCTATGGAGCATGCTTGCACACCAGGTAAGACCCCAGTTTGACTACTTACTTTTATGTCTGGCTTTTTATAAAAGCTCACCAGTGAGCCTTGATCTTAGTCTGTGACATATGAAGAGGTTTGGGGTATTGAGCTCCTTTGAAAAACTGACCATGTGCACTGAAACCCTGCAACACACACACACACACATGCACACACCTCAACAGGCTGACAACTTTCTTAAAATTCAAGCCTACTGACTACTTGTATGGTGAAAGGATAGACAGAAAAAGTCACCACCAAAACCACAAATATCTCTGTCACTCCCTATTTTAAGAAAAATCAGCGGTTTGCATCACTCTCCTTACTGCCATTTAGTCACACTGCTCATACATAGTGTGGGTTTGCTCCCAGAAGAGATTTCATTGAGGAAGTCAGAGTAGCTGATCAACATTTAAAGGAAGAGATTAACAACCTGAAAAGCAGCCGTTCCAAATGACCAGTCTCATCTTCCTCTGCATATTTTGCTCATGTAATTAATAAGGTTTTATAAAAAATTATAAGATTACTCCATGGTGTTTGGTTATTATCAGATTACCATACCCCAAGAGCATTTCACAGCCAAGGCAGTTTGGTCTTTCTGCATAATTTGAACAGCATATCCACGTGCTAAGATGATAAGATACGAATTTGAAGGTTTCCATTTACTTCTCTACAACTAAACAGCTATTTACAAAGCATACAAGAAGACTGATTCAGGCTACAATATCAACTATATCCCATTTTCCAGTTACTAGACATTTGACCTCTTCAGACAACTGCAATTGTACCAGAAATGTTTGCATACTCCTGAAGAAAAAAAAGAAAAAAGGAAAGAAAATCACAGACTTTTTCAAACTTAGTGCTTGTCATCCTCAAATGCTGGCTGTGGGCACGCTATCCTGCTGAGCACCTAAAAAAAGGCCTACAAGCCTATCTTGGCAAAATTAAGCCTGAATTCAGAAGAATGGCTTTGGTTTTTTTGGTCTCTGTGTGAAAAATATCAAGGCAGTTGTAAATTAGCTCTTTGTTTTGGAGTAAAACTAGCTGTATATCTATCATATTCTTAGTTGTAAAACTAGTTGCATTTCTATTTAAAAGTTTAAAAAATAAAATATCACATAAGGACAATTTCACTTCAGGTTAAACAAAATATTAGGGTGATGATTTATTTTCCTTTTATAGGTTTTAATTTTCAGAACATAATCTTTTCGTGTGATTTTTTTCTTATTCTTCCAATTCAGGCAGTCAATAAAAAAAAAATCAATTGCCTGCATTGTTCTACCTACATGGTTGTCTGTCATGTTTCTAATATAAATTGTCCCTCTTAGCTAGTTATGAGAATCTCAGGCAGAGTTATTATGCCCAAGTCTAAATGAATACAAGAAGGCAAAAGGGGAATACTCTCCAAATGCACAGTAAATAAATGTAAATCAGTGACCCTCCCTTTGATAGAACGTCCTAAAAAAAAACACCTCTGCAACACCTGTTCAAATGTTTCTGATGCTTTCATTGTCTGAGGTCTTCTGAGTTGAGCTGCTTCTGCCTCTTAGCATGCCTTCCTACTAGTATACCTTGTCATCACTGTGAATAGAATGAGCTCAAAGAATCAACCTCTTGAAAGGTTTTACTTTTTATGTACTGGATGATCAGATGATACAGTCATATGGAGAACTGCAGCATCTCACTTCAAATGTCCCATTTATCAATCAGAAATACAAGACTAGAAGAACTGATTCAGAAACTTAGACCTATTTCCTATTTCATAGGAAACAGAGCTCCCAGAAGAAAGTGGTAAGACCATTATCATCTCTAGACCTGCCAACAGGACACCTTATGATTTTGAGATATTTAAGGAATATATTTGCATGCATGAAAAGTTCGCATGTTCCTTTAACTGCTAATATAATTTGGCTTTGATGCAGTAGCTTTCTGTGTTTTTCAATGTTTTTACGTTTATACTCTCTAATAATTTTCTGCTGAATGCATGGATCCCTAGATAACAAAATAACATTTTCTACCAGTGGGGTGCTATTGTTAATTACCTTTCACAGATGCCTCAGGAGTAGTCCACAGATGCCTGAGGGTCTGTAAGACTATATCTGAAAACTATTGTGATCCATGTAACAATAATTATCTATGTTCCCACAGAAATGCTACTTACATCTTTGCAGGACAAATTAAAACACTTCATTACCAGGGGGATATCATCCTCTTAAAATGGAGGGTAACTCAATCTATTTAATAACTGAATGGCCCTTTGGAAGTTCCCAGCTCTCAACATCGACTAACAGATGTGCTTAAGGCAGCTACTCAAGAGCATAAAGAAGGGAAATACATGATATTTATAACCAACGGCTGGCCACAAAGGCTTCTCATACTAAGGTGCATATCTCATTGATGCTCAAACTAGATTTATTGAGATAGATGTTGATTCAATAGTATTTCAGAGCAATGGTTGCTTCAAAGCCTAGGTACATCTGTTCAGGTTGCGTTCTCACAAGGGTAAGACTGAGATCCTCAAAGGTATTTATGTGAAGGTTCTGGAAAGGTTTGTGGGAGTTTAGTGCCTTTGAGAGCTTGGGTCTTGTATTTTTTAGGTCACTCTAAACAGGAAAAGATCTGCATTTCTCACATGGGTCACATTCAACACAGATTCCGACATGGATTTCTGCAGGGATCATGTTAATCAAAACAAGCAGTTTATTTTGTATCAGAAGGTTAAAAATTAACCAAGAATATTAATGACTGGACATCAGTCTCTTAGAGAACTGGCTGCTTGACTGCTCAGGACACATTCTGAAAACACTGCTCGACACTCTGCTTTTGCCTGGAAAGAGCACAGAGCAAGAGCAAGTGTGTAAAAGGACATATAGCCTTATCAGTGGCCCATGTCTCAAACCATTCATGTCTAAGGTTTTAGGTTTGGGTTGGTTTTGTTTTATGCATTTGTTTCAAAACATTAGTTTGTTTTTTTAAAAGGAATAAAGTGCTCTGTTTCTCTAAGCATCTTCTTCCTCTACTTGCCTCAGATGCTGAGTACCAATACATGGCAGGAAATGGAGGCTGAACAGTACAAAGCAAAGACTGTGGAAAGAAGGAGACTGGAGTACACACACACTGAGAATGTTTGAACAAATATTTATCAGTAAGCATGCTTTATGTATGTGTGTTTTGGTTAGCCATTTAATTGCAAATACTCTTTCAAAATGGGAATGAGAAGCTGCACTCAGTTATACTCCAGTAAGGCAAACCTTGCCCAGTGTTTGCCGGCTCAGTAAGTATTTTCATGTGGAACAGTACATACTTTGGAGTGCTAATATGCTCCCTCAGTTGTTTTTCTTGCTATTAGCTTTATTAACAGTAAGATTTGTATAGTACTGCTGTACCGCAAAGATACATTTTTACAAAGACCCAACCTTCTGACAGTAAGCCTTGAACTGGCATCTTCCATGTAGGCAAGACAGTGGAAGTTAGAGGGGAACTCTATGGATGAGCTTCCAGGGCTCAAAGGGTGAAAAAACCTTACTTGGCATGAAGCACTCCATGGGACTTTCCCAAAGACTGTAGGAGGAGGATGAGCACACACACAATAATACTTGTTTCCCTTTCACTTCGCATTCCCCCTTGGCTCCTTTTTGCCAAACTTGTGGTACTTGTGACAAAAGCAGGAGATATTATTGCACCATGTTAATTGCTGTGCTCACTGTCCCAGAGTTTCTTTCCACTACCTCTTAGGAAAACTGAGTGCAATTAAGACAATCTGTTTCTTGTCTTTGCTGAGGAACACCATCAAGTCGGCCATTAATCAAGTCCGCCATTTATCAAGTCCAAAGCACAGAATACCTGCCCTGGGTAGCTGAAATGTTGCTCCCTGGTTATATTGTAGGACCAGTGGTACTCTGAATGTGCTTGAAAGAAAAGTGTTGTTGGTAAATCAGAGGTGGCTTTCTACACCCTACTAATCATTGTTGTTTAAAGAAGAGTGAGTCACACAATACTTACAAGAAAATAAAAGAAATTACTGTCTCAAAAGAAAAAAAAACAACTTCCTTATGTATAAGCCAATAAAAAACCTGCTCAATCAGAAATTTTTCCCAGTACCAAATAGTGTTGGGTAAAACTGCAGACTTAAAATATGCAGACCTGAAAATTAAGACCATCTCCAGCTTTGATGTATTTTTTTTTTCAGTAATAATCAAGCATATATTTAGGACAGTATCAGTTTCCCCAATTTACGAAGCTGAAAGTCTAGTCCACTGTTTTCAGGAGGAATTGATGGTGGATGAGCAGTGCTCAGCAACCTGCAAAACTGAACTTTCAGAAAAGTGTTGAAATATACACCACTGAGGCTGATTTTTCACATTCACAAGTATCCTCTATCCATAATCTTTGCAAGCCTGAGGCTGTTCTCAGTCTGGTTACAGAAGTGTTTTCCAACTGGCTGGATTTCTCAAGTCAGGTTCACAAGAACAGGAGAGAGCAATGGTCACTGAGCCTCAAATGTGGCTCCTAGGAATCAAATTCCACAGCTTGAGCCTGAGGTTGAAAGTGCAGTTTTTCCATGGGTAATTACCTGCAAGGCCTTGTTATGAAAAGTACTTGCACTGGATCAAAGCATGGGACACTTTCCACTTCTGACTCATCCTCTGTTCCTTATTTCTTGACATACAGAAAGCAAAAATCTGAAACCAAGCAGGCTCTGCAAAATCCAGTGCTTTCTAATGAGCAATAATACTTATGTTTAATCTAAAGTTACATGAAAAGAATTGAGTAAACTGCTAAAGGAGACTCATCAAGAATAGCTATACACATCTAACAGCAGAATCAAGTGCTTTGATGTCTTTAACTTGAATCTGCATGCAAATCTTGCATAGCTTGATCATAAACAGCCATCTGCGGTCATTTTTGAGAATGGCTTTCTTAAGTAACAAAACACGTCACATCCAAGCCAGAATACCACAAACACTGCAATTAGCTGCTGGGATTAAATGGTCACTTTATGAAACAATCATACTGTTTTCAGGAAGGGATAGTATTTTATTTCCTTAAAAACCTGTATTCAAGAAAAATGCTATTGCCTTTGTGTTAACTAACAAAACCTGTGGAGTACAAAATCAATATTTATACACTGAAACTGAAAACTGAAGGGTTTCTAGCATGCTGAACAGCAGAATATAGGTCCTTTTTATAAACAATCCCTATAGAAAAAATGACAGCTCTGGCACAACTCACAGTAGGAAGGGGGAGAGGTAAGACACATTTTTTTGTTGCAGAGAAGTGTAGCCTTGCTTTGAAGAATGCATGTCAGAGAGATCATCTTTTGAACACGCTCTAACTGAGCCATTTAAAATATTTCTGTGCAGCAAGAGACCTTGTGGTGGAATATGTTAAAGTGTTCAAAATGGTGAAACAAATAAGAGGGATTTTAGCACTGAACTTACCCATACAGTCAGAAACCTCAGTGCTTGTGCATGTGAGTTACTAGGGAAGCAAGTACACCAGATAAACTAAATTATGCTGAGTGGCACTATCTTAGTAATGTTTTCTATTTTATCCCACTGGCCAAAATTTTAGTAAAAAGGAAACCAAATAATACTTTTAAGTTTACAGATGAGATTAGACAGACACAGATAAGACTAGCAAACGGCCATAACTCAAAATCCCAGTAAAGCTGTCCATGAGAAGTTCTACAATGAAAATCAAAACCACAGAAGACTTTAACTACATTGGGGTTTGAATAAGGAAATTGAAACCTGATTTTCTACATAGAATATGCAAGTATATTTCCACACAATATCATTGCAGAGAAACAAATAAAGTACGTATTGCATGTATGTGCATTTCTCAAGCTTGAGTTTTGTGAAAACTGTGAATATCTAGGCACATAGCAGATTGATTAAATCTCACTTGTAACTGAGCATTTACCAAATACTAGTCTGGATTATTCTTCTTCATAATAAATCTCATAAGAAAAAGTTCAGGAGGAGGAATTTTCTTTAAGCACATATATGAGGCACTCTTATTCATTAAGTTCCCAATTCATATGAATTTGACTACCCAACCTACTCTCAAACCACCAGAAAATATGCTTCAAGTATTAGAGGAAATCTCTATGAGCCCAGGCAGGATGAAAGCCCTCCCTGAAAGGAATGCCAATGAAAATATATTGAGGTGACTCCTACACTATTCCATACTCAACCATATTTTTATAGCAAAAACCGGGGGACACTGCAGATAACATTGCTTATTACACAGCAAATATTATTTGAGACCAAGGTGTCTTACTATCTGCTCTCCCTTGGCAGCATAGGTATAATTTGCATCAGCAGGTGTAAATAACAATATGCAACTAGATTTTTTGAGTGATCGCTTGTTTTCTGCATTTCCTTCTACTGTTTCTGTTTGACAGATACTTTATTAGCAATGAGGTTTTAGACATTTTCTTACTGCTTATTTCAGTTTGTAGTCCAGCTCTTTAGCCTGCAATGAGTTGCACTGCAACAAAGTCACAGAACTTCAATAGAGAACTGTACATCTGGAACCTTCAAACGATTATCAAAAGTCTGTACCTTCAAAAGTAGTACTGGATGAGAAAATGTGCCTATAAACCAGATACTGTAGGATCCTTTCAGAGTCACCAGCCAGCATTGTTTAATTTTCCTTCAGCCATGAGGTCGTGCTTTCCTTCAGCACTTGGAAGTAACTGTTTCCTGCACATTGTTTGAAGTGTGTATATTCCTACTCCTTTCTCTGTCTTGACTAGAACTTCCATGATGCTGTTGGCCATCAGATATCCATGATCCACTGAAAATGGGATAAGGCTGCTCCTTATACCACAGGACATTCGTTGGTCAGGAAGTCAAGTTCATAGAAAAACATAAGTCCCCTGAATTTCAGGCCATGGAAACAAGGTACCATGGAAACATCTCCAAACTGCCACATTTTAGGTTTTAACCACATTTGCACTTTATGTTTTTCAGTTCTTTTTTGAAAAGTGATCATTTCCAAAATGGAGGGAAGAACTTCAGCACAAAAACGGGCTCCTGACATCCTTTGGTCTTGTACCATTGTCTGGGGATTTGAGAAGTGCATAATTTTTACATATGGTTTTTTGTGCTGATGAGGCAAGCAGGACAGATTAGAATGGAATGCATCTTTGCTGAAGATGGAATATAATTCCATAATTAATTCAATTTCACTTGTGTATCAAGAGTGATTTAGAAAGAATATGTAAAAAGTCTTGGTGTATGCCCAACATGAATAAGCATGTAGAGTAGCAGTGCCTTCGAAATGATGATCTTCATTCTTTCTAATGTTCTTTTCAACAGTGAAATCATTGATGGAACTTGAACGCCAGTCACAACATGAATAATACATATGTCAAAAGTTAGTCCACAAATGAACATAGCATACTGCATAAAAGCTAATGACTCACTGAAAAGCAGAATCGTTTAGAAGGATAAGAAAGGAATTTTATATAGTCCTCCCTTATGAGATCCTCCCTAGAACCATAAATATCAGTTCAGTGGAAATTAAACTTTAAAAAACCCTCAAATACTCATAAATAGAACACTTAAAGCATGCCTTACAGGGAAAATAAACTTAACTTCAATAGCAGGTGATCTAAAGTCTCTCATAATTCTAATCAGATTTATTTGATTTTTAGGCATTTGCTGCTGGGGGAACAAATAAAACACATTAATTTGGTTCTTCTTCTCCTCCTTTCCTTTCTAATTCCCCCCCCACATCATGGCATCAAACCACTTTCTTCCCTTTTTTTTTTAAAATTTCTGATATTTCATGGAAATAAGATAAAGACTATATGCTGTTTATCCACGAATTTGTTAACTTATACGTATTCTAGATACCATTCTGCCGTCATTTGTGGCCTTGAAAGAAAGATAAATACTTTAATAGTTACACTGACCATAGCATTGACAACATACTTAAATACTTGGATAAGCTAAAGCCTAAAAGTGTAAAAAAAAAAAGAAATTACAATCTAGCTGTATATCAAGCAGGATGAGATAAATGAGATTAATGGATGAGATCCCTCAGCACCATACTGCTTCATCCTTTCTGATTCTTTGTAAAGGTATTGATAAGGAAAATTCAAAAGTACAACAGATATTCAGAAGTACACCTTCATATCAGGTTACTACACTTCTGTGATTTCTAATATCTGATTTTGCTTATACAAACATTTCAATAGGATATCTGAAGAGCTGCTTTGCCTCTTTGCTGTTCTACAATAATATAAAATGAACAGATAATTTGGCATGTAAAGTAGAGTTGCATCTCCCGTAACACCTGTACGTGCCTTTAAGACATCTCCTCTCTGAAACATTTGGATTGGTTTATAACAAGAAATTTTATGTGGTTGATCACATTTCACTTTCTCCAAGGCATAAACATTTCCTTTCCTTTTCTTTAAATCAAATTCTACTTCGCTTTATTTCCAGCACCCTTAAAGTGCCTTGTATTGGAACTATTTATTAACTTACATGAAGTCTAAGGAGAACAGGACCTGGCTCTCTGTACTCTCCACCAAGCCCACTGGGTTCCTCCAGAAAGCTGCGATAACTTATAGTTCCATGACAACAAACTCCTGCTGTGTGTTTAAAACCAGGCATTTGTTGAAACTGATCCTTTCCCAGGAAATATTCGGTGAATTGGTAAATTAAAGTCAGCAAGCAAGTAAAAGCTGCTCTTACTCGTACAGTTTTGATTAATTCTCCCCGTAACCACAGCTATTTATTTTGACCAAAATGCTGTTTGACTGGATGAGATACAACCACTCTAGTAAGAAGGGCTGTATGCTCCCTGGTTAGATGAGATGCCGAGATGCTCTTGATCATCATCCCACAGCAATTGGTTTTGTACCTAGCTTAACAAGTTTTCCCCAGAAAATGTGTGCCTATCACTGGACTATCAAAACTCCTTTTATGCTCTTACTCCTGCTTTTTGCTGTCTATGTAAAAAAGCGTAAATGGAAAGCTTATCTGGAATAAAGAACCGCAATTGCTGGCTTCTTCTCTGTGGTTGGAACAGCTCAAGGGCCTGTTAGCAGACTCCTGGGGGACATAGTAGCAATGGTCTTCTGCACCATAGACCAATGCATCTGCAGGCCCTAAATCTAGCACACAAGTGGCATTTCCAAGCAGGCAGCCCATTTGAGTAAGGCCATTGCCTGATAAAATTTGCTGAGATGACACCTGAGTGTTCCAGCAGAAGTGAAAGCGTTAACCAGAAATCTTGTATAAATCACATTTTGCAGGAATCTCTCTGTTACAACAGATTGTGCAGCACTATTTTTTCCCCCAGTTTCTGATACAAGCACCCTAGGCAAACTTTCTAATTAGAGCAGCAGATGTATGCAGTGCCATGTCTCTGTGAAGTTATTATGCCCAAACCAAATTTTGTCACTAACAGCCAATAATTCGTTTGTCTACTAAGGGCTTGAAGTGGCCATATCAATTATTTAAAAACATACTAAGAAGAGGAATCCATTTAAAATCTTCTGGGAAGCCCAGTTATAAAACAGTGCATGTTCAGATTTCATTCACAATATTGTCTTTTTAAAAATACAATATTACTAATTAAGGCTTAGTGCATTAGGCCATTAGAACTTGAGTGATTCTTGACAGCATAATGATCTTGCTTATCATTTATGCTTTAATTTATGGGGTACTAAGAAAAAACAAAGGAAAAAAAACCTAAGCAATTTGCAAAACTGAACCTCATCCAAAAATTGCTTGCAGTAATTTCTCCTGAAAAGTGATTTCACTGTATGTAAGTGCTATGCTGGTAAGAAAATGCTTCCTATCAATAATTAAAGTATAATGAAAGTTTCATATCTCAGAAGACAACCTCAAAACAGGGCTACAAAGAAGAATGTTGCTTTTCATGCAGACCTTCCACATTTTGAATCTCACAATAATACCCTTCTCAAAGAAGCATTTTAAAGGAACTATTTAGTGAAATTATTTTATTATTCAAAATGCACCAGAAGCTGTAACAACACTGAGAATTAACACAATTTCAACAAAAGTTGCAGCAGAAAACAAAGGTCTGCACAGTGCCAAGCATCCCTAAATGCCAAGTGTGGCCATGAAAGATGTGGATAGCTACCATACGTCAGGGTTATGAATAAAAGCTTTACAGAGAGGGCAGTAAAGAAGCCTAGTTTTCTACAAACCTGGGTTGTTTTCAGGTGTCCTAGTTGTCTAAGAAGGTGCAGCGACTGAGTGACTCCTAGGGCTGGAGTATGTCAAAGGTCTGCCTGGGACTCATATGCAGCCTCCTCCTTGTACCAGTGTCCTCCTCATCTGTCCAGGCACATGTTTGTATGAAAATTCTAGGAACTGGGTTGTATTCTGAGCTTTTCAGCCCCATGGCAGATGTGGCTGATAGCAAAGACACAAGAGTTACTGGAGAAAAGAGAAGGAAGGCAAGAAGCAGACTGCCATCAGCCTTTCAGAAAGTCTAAAAATAAAAGTAATTCTGCACACTGATTTAAAATATCCACATCTAATACCGACAAAGACAAAAGGTTAGCAGGATTTTCAGAGAGGTCCTTGGCATAAAATCCCTTTTAATATTGAAAGGAGTTACACACTGAAACATGTTAGAGGGGGATTTTCCAAGAGGCCAAAGTTTTGAGCTGGCTGATCCCCCTGCTTCCTCACTGGTTATTTGTTGAACTCCACTGTCTCCACACTACGTGAAAGCACTTATGCTAGCAGGCAGAAGGATCATCCAAGCTCAGGATGGCCAGGATTGCTGGTCTCTAGCATGGTCCCTCAGGAGGAAAAATGTCCCTCCACTGCCAAGGAGACACCTCCACCACAACTTTGCTGCTCAGGTATTTTGCAAACTAGCATGGAAGTAGGATCTGGTTCCATTGGATCAACGTATTAAGCAGGCTAAAGAGCAGAAACCTAACCCACAAAATACATAGGTAGGTCTGAACAAGGTTACTGTGTGCAAACTGCAGCCAGGACATTTGAAGGCATGTCTGCTGCATCTCTAAAACCTTCACTGGAAACACTATAGCAATGCAAACTCTGCATGATTCCGAAGGGATGCTGGGCTCAGTGTGAGGCCACCAACTCTGCAACTGAGAAGATGCCGGCTTCGAAAATAACTGGCGTCATTGTAGCCTGAAGAATTAACTAAACCTCCAACTAAACTTTTTTTTATACTTTACACTTTAAATAGTTTAAAATTATAGAGCTACTCTTCTATGTGACATTTAGGTGACAGTTCAGAACAACATTTGGATTGATGGGACTATTTATATAAAAAACCCCTGGGATTTGTGGTGAGAATCATCTAATTTGGGCTAAATTCTCTTGGTCAGTCTACCCAGTTCTGGCCCTCTAATGGACAGAGGGCAGACTGGTGTCTCCTGTATTCAAAGTCCGTAACTCAGGAAGGGACCAGCAGCCCTCTCAATTTCTTTTCCCCCCAGCATTTTTCTGCGGGAATGGGAATTAGCCTTGTTGTGTGACAAACCCGCTCTCTTTTAACACTGATGAAGGGTGCTCTTTGATCTCCTGATCTTCCAGCAGAGCCACTGCTATGGCTTTGGCTACTCAGATAAACTTGGAGACTCTGATTCCCTCTCCACCTCTTCCCATGCATCAATCTGTAAATACAGTTACTATTTTAAAAGTGCACCAAGTCAAGCTTCAACTCGTGAAAAGATTAGGTTATTACATTTCAAAATGTAGGTAACTTCTGTTCAGTAATTTCAAAACTCTCTTCAACAGGATCTCTGTTTAGCAGGCTGTGGTACACAAATCCTCCTGGTAATGTAGTTGCAGCAATTAGGTCTGGTACCATCTGAAGATGCTTCTTGTTTTAAAATACTCAAATACTTTGATCAGTCTTTACCATGCAGGAACTTGGCATGCCATTATAGGCCACAGCTGGTATTTCCGGTTCTTGTACTCATCCCATTTTATCATGATTTGATTCCTAAAAGTCAAATTGAGTAAACCTTGGGCTACATCCTCCCTCCCTACACCCCCACCCCAAAAGCTGTAAATCTCCAATTCTGCTTTTCTTAACTTCATTACCCCGTCACACTTCCTTCTGGCTGTTTTCTCTTACATTTTCCCTTCTTATTTATGGAACACCTAAAATTTTCTAAAGGAGATGAGAATTCATTTGCAGTTAATATAACCTTATTGGTAAAAATATTTATTTTGTTGATTTGTTTTGGCCATGCAAAAGTAGTCCATGAATAACAACAGAGATACTGATCACAATTTGAATACTCTTTTGATGGGGCTTCAGTAGAAACTCCAAACTGACCCTGTGCTGTCCTAGGAAATGCAAAGCTCTTACAGGCTATTTGTTATGATATTATTTGTTATGATATTATTCGTTATGTTACCTTTCCCTGATGTGCTGATTCTTACCATAGCAACAGCATGTGGAAAAAATAATTTGAAGATCAAAAAGCATCCTAGGAAAACAGGTCACACACTACTGTGACATAATATTTTTTGCCAGATCAATAGTTCATTTTTTAATTAAAAAAATAATTTGTCTGTTTATTTTTTTAATAACAGCAATATAAACAACAACTCTGTGTTCATTGCTGCATTCTTTTCAGTCATCATAAACATTTCAGTTTTCTGAATACAGTAAGCGCAAAGGTCTCTGGGCTTCCTCCCAGCCCAACCTTTGTGCATGAACATACTGGCAGTCTATTCCCCTACGCAGATTTTGAATCTCTTCCATGCCCAGGTCTGCAGGACAAATATGACTCAGAGCTTATTCCTACACTCACAGGAGAAACTGCAGCCCCACTAGGTTAAATGGGACAAATCATAGAATCATAGAACGTATTGGATTGGAAGGGACCTTTAAAGATCATCTAGTACGACCACCCTGCAGTGGGGGGACAAGTAAACTTATTTGCCCATGTAGATATGCATAAATCTTAATGCTGTCACACACACTCTT
>NW_010179592.1:34468-40155 GCF_000695765.1 Mesitornis unicolor
ATGAAGAGGATCTATAGCAGGATTAAAGGTTGCTCATTCCTAATGATCTAACATCTAGCAGATAACATGCATAGTCATTCTGCGGGCAAGGCAAATGTCAACAGGCCCAGGAGAAAGCAGAAAGGAGTGTCTGGTGGGGGGTAGCTGATAGGAGTTACAGCTCCAGCTGTTCCATTCACTGTGGGATTTCACTGTTTTAGATATTGTTTACTGTAGGATTATTGTAGCTCTGCTGTATTAGATACTATTTAGTGTAGTATTTTTAATATCTAATAAATAACAGAACTGTATCTTATCCATCCATATTAATCTTCCAACAGATTAATGACAAGTTATATAGGAAGGTGATTTTTTTAAAATTACAAATGAAATAATTCCACAATATGTAAATACTAACATACCTGTATAATATAGTAATCTATAGAATAGTTTGTATATACCTGAACTTGATAAAGACAGCGATAGCCCTGTGAATCTAACTATAGAACATTTACTCTTCCTTGTGAAATGCTGATTAAAAATTTTCATGCATAGGGGCAATGTCTGTAGAGGGGCAAATTATTTAAAAGCTTCAATATCATTACTTTATTCCGTAGCTTTTGAGAAAGATAACAGAAAATGAAAACAAAAAATACAATTAATAGACTAGAACGGAACGGAAAAGAACAGACTGGAGTAGGACAGGACAGGACAGGACAGGATAGGATAGACGATTACAGCTGGAAGGAACCTACAGTGAACACAGAATCATGATCATCAAGTCCAACCGCTTGACCAATTCAGGGCTGACCAAAATTTAAAGCATGTTGTTAAGGGCACTGTTCAAATGCCTCTTAAACATCGACAGGCTTGGGGCATCAATCACCTCTCTAGGAATCCTGTTGTGGTGTTTGACCACCCTCTTGGTAAAGAAATGCTTCCTAATGTCCAGTCTAAACCTCCCCTGGCCCAGCTTTGAACCATTCCTACATGTCCTGTCACTGGATCCCAGGGAGAAGAGATCAGCACCTCTCTGCTTCCCCTCCTCAGGAAGCTGTAGAGAGCTTTGAAGTCCCTCCTCAGCCTCCTTTCCTTCAGACTAGACAAGCCTCAGCTGCTTCTCACAGGACATGCCTCCCAGCCTTGTCACCAGCTTTGTTGCCCTCCTCTGGATGCTTTCAAAGACCTTCACATTCTTTGTAATTATGGGTTCCAGGACAGTACTGTGCAACACTACTCAAGGTGAGGCTGCACCAATGTTGATGTCATTCATTTTTCAAAGCCATTCAAATTTAATTCTTGAAACAAAAAGGCCATCCACTTGTATTTCTTGCCCTGTTTATATTATACTTCAGGGAACAAAAACAAAATATACATGTTCCTTTTCCTAGTAATATTAAAATTAGAAAATTAGTCCAGAATCAAAACCTACTATACTAATTTCCAGCTTCCCAGATGAAGTACAAGTGGTAAATCCACATGAAATCAAATGCATTCTTGATTAGGACTATTACATAGTCTGATTTGAAAATAACTTTGCTTAGTGCATAAAGGCTAGCTCCGTTTTGAAAGATTAATGCTTAGAATATTGTATCTGTCTAAATATTAAAGTATGAACTCTCACCAACTGCAATTTAATCCAAAGGAGAAACAGGAGTATTTTTTTTCAAACTATAAACAAAGGTTCCTTCTGTCTTACTTGGACTATTTATAGTAAGAAACCAGAACTAAGCCAAATGAAAATGAGTCTGCAAAAACCCTGTAGAGCACTAAGCACTGTAAGAACAAACCTACTCCCAAAGAGAAATGTGGGTAAGGCACTTGACATATCACTCACTCTCTGACGGTCAGTACTGAAGACTAGTTCAAGATTAGTCACCACTTGAACAAGGAGGATGACCAGATCCCCACTGTGTCATCCTCCAGAAGAATTTAGGAGTCCTCACCAGAACTGAACTCTGGTCAGGCAAGAACTTTGATTTCTGAGCCTAATGCAGGAAGACAGAAAACAGGACTGCTCCATACTCTGGGGCAGTAAACACTGCCACTAAAGCTCAAGTACAAGATTAGACCAAGAATAAAGCAATATAAGCAGGCCACGAACATATTTAAGGGAAAAATAAACCAGAATACTGAAACAGCCCCCCATTGTTAGTATGGGAACTAAAATAATCCCCAAATAGTTGCAAGAAGGAGTTTGATCAGTACATGAAAGGAATTATATGATATCTCTGCTGCAAGAGCAAGAGACTGAACTGGATAACCCAGAAGAATCAGTCACAGAGCATGCAATTCTCTATAGGTATGCTTAAAGTGAGAAAAAGCAGCATTTTAAAAATATGTTATGAAAAGAAACCAGAACCCATAGAACATGATCAAAGTAAAATCTAAGATCATCAGCTAGCACTTGTGATTTCTTAGAATTTTAAAATATTTTATTTAAATATTAGCTAAGATTTTTGTTAAATAAATTTTTTATTCTTGTCTAGACAGTATGACATCAT
The DNA here is from genome assembly GCF_000695765.1 of Mesitornis unicolor. Taxonomy (NCBI): domain Eukaryota; kingdom Metazoa; phylum Chordata; class Aves; order Mesitornithiformes; family Mesitornithidae; genus Mesitornis; species Mesitornis unicolor. The sequence continues at coordinate 36,952 of NW_010179592.1, forward strand.
CTGCCAGCATTTTATTTCTCACAGGCCTGGGTAAACTGCTCTTTTTCAACCCTTTCCTTCAAAGAGTGGAATCTATAATAGGGTTGTGTGTGTGTGTGTGTGTGTGTGTGTGTATGTGCATGTGTGTATGTGCATAATCTAATTTCATCATTTAATATTTAAACAAACCCAACAACATTAAAAAGACAGCAAATAGAACCTAAGAGCTTTATATTTGATTTATTACAAGACATACTCTAATCTTTGCCTCCTTTTCTCTAGAGGCATTTTATTCTGAATTTCTTTTTATTTTTCTATATTGTTTCTTCCTATTCCAAGAGAAACCTGAAGCATACATTACCATTCAAAAGTAAGCTTAACACATGCTGCACATGTATAGCACATCACAGGTGCAGGTACGAGGAGAAAAAAAGAGGCAGAAAGATGTTTTCTTTGGGAACCATAAATATTGGATTAATTAAAAGTGGCACAAGTATGAAATACACTGCGTCCCGTGAAGGAGATGCAGATGAAGGTTGTGGAAGGAACACATGGAGCCACTGGTGGGATTGCTGAGCACTGGACTTTGTCATTCATGACTGAATGAAGTGAAGTGAGCTCCAAGCTGCAGGCACTGCTCTGCTCAGGAGGGGACATGACGGACAGGGCAGCCACTCATGAGGGCTATGGGACTCCCTGCCTCTCCGCGTGCTGCACCCAGGGAAAAAAGCCCCCCTTGATCACGTAATTAAAGACTGCATCAGCAGGCATGCCCATGGATACTGAATTAAATGCACAGACAACATAAATACAAGCTTTTTGCAACTTTTAAATGCTTGTTTTTGCCTCCTAAGTGTGTTAAGCATCTTTTTCCTTTGCATGCAACCATCTGAACTGTTCACTATAAATACTGTCCCAGACGACTTCTTCCTTTCTTTATGTTACCACTCCAACTCTTCCCAGCCAGCCCCTCTTCTAAATAATTTCAAACTCAGAATCTCACCAGGACTTTCAGACCAAGAGCACAGATCTGTCACCAGCGTAAGTCAATTTTCTGCTGCTCTTTCCTATGTTTGCCCCCCGCCTCTTTGCCTTGAGGCAGCTGTAATGTGAATATAAGCAGTTAGTCAGCTGGATCAAGGACCTGATCTGGATGAATTTTTCTTTTCTCAAATTACCACTTGTAGCACATCAAGAGGAAGGAAGGAGAAGTGTGCAGGACTCCCTTTGCTGCAGGAGCTGGAATTTAGATCAGCTTAAGCTGATTTTGAAGTTACACTTTAAATTGATGGTGTGCAGCTTCCTTTCAGCTTACTTTTTTGGCTTCTACCATTAGTCGTGCTGTCTTTCTTCCAATCCAGCCTCCATCTCTAATATTTGTCTCGCACTTTTTATCTCTCTCATTCTGTTAAATCTGATTAATTCCACCCCTGTGCAATGCCTTTTCCTCTTCCATCCTCTCTCTTAAGGACTCCCCCACACTTACCTTTTCACAGTGTTGCTTGTAAATGTACTTTGTTGTTACTCTTTTGCTAAATCCTTTCCTTGATTCCAGCTACTTTACTATCCCTGATTCTGCCTCCCATGGCTTACATCTCTAGGCTTCACATACAAGTGCCACACACAAGAAAAATCTGAGTGAGAGTGCAAATTTAGAAGTTGCTTTTAAGATTTTGGCCTTGAAGATCTAGCCTGAGCTTGCCTTTGCAATATGCACGGGAAAGATCTCAGAGGAGTGGATGATTTGATATTATCCATATGGCACTGCAGATTTTACCTTCAGACTTGAAAGAATCACAAAATCCAACCCTTCCCAGGTTATTCCGTGTTGCCAGGCAGGGAAACCCTGCCAATCCCAAATGCTAATACAAACACCAGTCCCCGCTCAAAAAGAGTAGGAATCTTAAAACTGAGCCAGTGGCTAGGAACAGTCAAATATACAATTCTCTTCTAGTGTCTACCCCACATTACCACTGAAAGCTAACTACAAAAAGAAGAGAGACGGAAAATAAATTATCCTGTTCTGGTCTCTCATTTTACTATTACTGCTGCTTAAAATTTTTTCTATGCCCAAAAGTGGGCTACTGTGATGGCTAGTTGGTGTCTGTAATTAGAATTATAGAATGGTTTCGGTTGGAAGGGACCTTAAAGACTATCCAGTCCAACCCCCCTGCCATGGGCAGGGAAACCTGCCACTAGAACAGGCTGCTCAAAGCTCCATCCAACCTGGCCTTGAACACTTCCAATGGGGCTTCCACAAATTCTCTGGGCAGCCAGTTCAAGTGTGTCACCAGTGCCTCATCTCTGACATGTAAATAATTACCCAGGAAGTATTTATGTGCTTCTAGAATTCATAACTATAGTCCTCACTACAAAAAGGACATTGAAATGCTGGGACATGTCCAGAGAAGGGCAAAGAAGCTGGTTAAGGGTCTGGTGAACAAGCCTTATGAGGAACAGCTGAGGGAACTGGGGTTCTTTAGTCTGGAGAAAAAGAGACTGAGGGGAGACCTTATCGTAGAGAGGGGAGTGTTGGTCTCTTCTCCCTGGTAACTAGTGATAGGACAAGGGTAAATGGCTTCAAGTTGCACCAGGGGAGGTTTAGGTTGGATATTAGGAAAAATTTATCTACTGACAAAGTGGTCAAACAATGGAACAGGCCGCCCAGGAAGGTGATTGAGTCACCATCACTGGAGGTGTTTAAAAGATGAGTAGATGTGCTTAGGGACATGGTCTAGTAGCAGATGTTCCAGAGTTGGTTTGATGGTTGGACTCAATAATCTTAAAGGTCTTTTCCAACTGAAACCATTCTATGATTCTATAAAGTACTTTTATATTAGGTGAAAATCCTAATATAGACAAAATAATTTCTTCCACATACATGGACATCCAGAAGCATACAGCTAAAACATTACATTTGAACTATCACATACAATTAATATATTTTAAATGTTCCTATATTTAACATGTTCTTTATTTAGACCTCAGATTTTAGAAAGGACTTTCAATTTATTTCATCCTGCCACAGAATTGAGCAATGACATGTTGCAGAAATCAAGTGAAAGTGCCAAGGAATTTTGGTCTAGTGATGCAGACTGCCTGGAACATGAGCCATCTCATACAAGATAAGCTTCTCTGAGATAATGATGATACTTCACACCTTCCCTGTTGTCACTGTTCTATGAGCCTATTTCTGAGTCTCTCACTTAGGGAAGCAATCCTGCT
>NW_010179592.1:40186-41999 GCF_000695765.1 Mesitornis unicolor
AGGAACTATTTAACACAACCAGGAATTGCTGAATTTAGCCTCAACTGTATCATCCCATTTTACAAGTAGAAAAAGCATCACACAAGCCCTGCATTCACTGTCACTTCAGAAGGTGTTTGTCAGAGTTGCCACAAGAACTCCCAAGCCATAGACCATGCCTCTAATGGTTAAGTGCAAGATAAGTCTTAACGTTTAATTTCTGTATTTTCCTAGTCTAAATCATTCCCCATTCATTAGTATAAGTCAAAATGTATAAATTTTGAATTAAAAGTATTGCCCCAAACTGCTATGGCTTGTTAGGAACCTTTTATATTGAACTCACTCAGATGAAAAGATGGCAATGCTATGACCGATAAGGGAACCGTACATTCATGGCTGTTTTATTCTACCAGAGCTCAAATAATCCAACCACTTTGATTTGATTAAAATGTTCATACTTTCACTGCAGATAAAAAAAAAAAATCTTTATGTTACCTCCAGATGACTCATTATAAAATATATTGTTGTACGCAAAGTGCCAGTAAGTTTGAAAAAGACCTTGTCACTATGTATGTCGTTTGTATTAATGAAAGTATGATAACAAACAGTCATTAAGAGGGATAAGTTCTCATCACACTTCAGTGGCCTACCGTAAAACCTCATTATGAAACTAAACATTTTTTTTAAATTCATACAGAAGAGACTGTCTAAAATTTATAATAATAAATCCCTTTGTAACTATTTTTAAGCAAGCTAAGAGACAATTTTTAATCAAATAAGGTGTAGTCCTGAACCATCCACACTCCCCAAAACCAAATGAAAGAACAAATTAAGGATTTTACCTGTCATTTACAGAAGATAAGCATTTTGCTTCCTTATAGCCTATTAAGTGTCCATAGCATTTAAATGTATCTAGTACATAGATAAGAAAGCCACGGATGTTGTAAGGTAAACAGATCTATAATCAGAATGACTGGATTCATACACCCTGTTAAAAGCATTGCCCAGTAGCAGAAATCAATTATGTGTTATATATTTTGCCCTATAAACAAGCTTAAATTTTGTTACCGATACCACTGCAGCACCAGAATAGGTACTCAGTTTCAAACATGGAGTTACAGTAGTGGATGGAATGGGAGGAACTGGACCCACCCCACTTAATTAACTGGGCTGCTCTAAACAGATCCTGCAGGACAAGAGTGGTCATGGCGACTTGCTGAGTTTCATTCTGAAAAGAGCATTTACTTTTAAATACATTTAAAAATGTGTCTCCTTTCATGAATTATGGAATCTCATATTCACAAGCAAATTCTCAGCATTTTACCTATAACACCACAGGTATCCCTGCAGTTGGTTGGGGCTGGTGGAGCTGTTGCACTGTGTTGTCCCAAATTAATAACAATATTATTTTTCCCCTTCCTACAAACCCTTTCTCCACACAAAGCGGCGTCCAGCCTACACAAGCAGTCAGAGTATAACAGCTGGATGCAAATCCAGGAAAAACTGGTGTAAATGAAAACGTATCATAAAGAAGACACACTGTAGCTGGAGACTCCTCTTCACAATTATTTTCCATTTGACCTCCTACAACCAGTTGTCACCAGAGAGCTGTGTTAGTACTACCAGCCTATAATTAAGTCTTCCATGTCTACCCTTAACACTAAGAGAAGACCAAGCAGATCCACGAATGCAAACCAAGAGATAGAAGAGTTTCATATGGTTAAGGTTGAGGAAGTGACTTGCTATTTTAGACCTGAAGTGCACAGCCGCTCCAGCACGAGCAGCTGGATACTCCACTTTCCCAAGAGTCACGCTCTTACTTTCCCTGCCATGC
>NW_010179592.1:42030-46161 GCF_000695765.1 Mesitornis unicolor
CCAAGCACTTGCCACCCCTGACTCATCCATGCTCACCAAAACTAGGAAGGTAACTGCTTGCAGCTCTGTTCAGCGCCTGGCTCTTCAGGGTTACACATGGTTCTTGGGAGGAATATACTAATTTTCTTCTATGTGTAAGCAAGTACAGTGGAGAAAAAACTTATTTTATTACAAAAAGTATGTTTCAAGCAGGCAAAATGCAAATAAAAAGTCAGCTTTGCATAAAGTAGCCTCATTCATCTAAACACTTCAATATTACAAATATACACTCAGATTGAAACACACACAGAGTACCACTTAAAACTAGTAAAGAAAGAGGGATTTACAGAGAAAAATGGATTCATTTGTTTTCAGATGGATTATGCTGCTGCTTTAAAATGTATATTGCAATTGCATTCTGCATGGATATCAGTGAGACACCTGCACCCCAACCCCTAAATTCCCAGGCAACACTGTGATAGTTTTCTTTTCCTTTGTTTAAAAATGTAAGAAAATCCAGGATCAATATAGCTTCCTCAATAAGTATGTCCAAATGTAACAACAATTTCGTCCTACAACCAAATGCTACTGAAACTGATGATTAGTTGTAGTTTAGGACAAGACAAAATATACACATTCTTCATTTGTGGAAGCACCACATCCACAGAATAAAAACTCCTCAGACTAAGTGTTTTAGACTGATATTGCAGAATAAGAAAGTGCAATAATACAATTAAATAATTTCAGGTGAGCAACAGTGGAGAGAAATCCCACCTCACTTTTATAGCAATAAGCTCCACAAAGTCAGAGTGACTTCCGAGCTCTCCCTCCATTACGTGTTTATAGCAGTTCACAGCTTTATTAGGCTTGCTTCAAGAGAAAAAAATAAAAAGAAAAATACAACAAAAAAACTCCAAAAGCTTTACAGGTTAATAAATCCAAAATTTAAGGTTTTATTCAAGCCTCAAAACATAAATTAAAGGGACATTTAATCTAGGTGACTATGTTGTAGAATAACCCAAGTGTTGGTGTGCTGCCATTCATGTCAATGAGAACAACCAACAGATCAAACTCAACATTAACCTTGCTTCAGCATTTTCATATCCAGCTGAAAGCACTCTGCTCTTTCAGTTGTTACGATTAAAAAACCACTACTTGACATTTTTTTTCTTGTACAGACATTCTATTCATTTTTTTCATTCGCTGATATCAACAGCTAATCAACCGGCATAAGGAACTTAGTGCATAGATTTTTGAAGTGAACACTGCTTTTTCAAAAACAGCTAAAGGGTACCAAGAGAATTCTCTTTAAAAACCCTTAAGAAAAAAACAATGCTAAAAGTTTCCCATTTCCTGACACATTTTGGTGTTGCTATGGTAAAAGAAAACATTTACGTGGAACCTACTATACACATCCAATGCAAAATCTAAACAAAATGAGATATTACAGATCAGTTGGCAATTGGATCCTTTAGAAATATCCTAAATCCTAACATGTTGAGGTAAAAAAATCCTGATGAGTGCTGAACACAAGTAACTCCTAGTGACTTCAGTAGGACTTGTCGATATTCCAGCCTTCTCTAGATTCAAACAAGGAGGCATGATTTTTATCAACAGAACAAGAGCTTTCCAGTGACACATGTGATTTTAACAGCAAACTCTACCAAATCAGAAAAATTGTATCACATCACAGTGCTTACCAAGAAAATGTGTTTAGCCAGTAGTCAGGATTCAGCAGAACAGCAGCTGCCAAGCTAACATGCATCACCCTTATTTATTTATTTAAACTGGTAGTGCACTGTGCTGGTATTCCACCTCTTTTTCTCACTCCAGCATGCCTTCAGGGATGATGTACAAAGCACATCAGGTGTTTCTCCCCTCGCTGTTACCAAGCGTTAGGAATGGCACAACTCACTCAAAGCATGCTTTCTGCTTTCACAACAGCAGCCAGGCACAGCAGAAAAAAAGTAAAAAATCCCAAGGCAAACTTGTATAAAATATTTTAATTTAGGCTAAGAAGAAAAAGAAATGATGAAATTACTCTTGACAGCACAAGACTACTTCCATGACTGCTCATTTTTGTTGAACGTCATCTATGCAGCATGTGGAAAGATGGGTTATTTTTGAATTGCATTAACTAGACAGGCAACATAAATGCTCCTATATCCATACAGCATGAAGGCCTCCAAGCACGGGCAGTAGCAACCTTTTTCATCCATTTGTAAACTTTTAGATGCCAAAATGATTCAATCTGTTAGAAAACTATGTATACAAAGTGCTTTTTCACGTACTTTGGATCCACTAGATTTCCTACACAAATTCAAGTTTCACAGTCAGACAAGTGTAATCATTTTGAGCTCTGAATATCTGAAACTGTGTATCATTGTGAAGCCAGTTTTCCTTCCAAGTTCTTAAGCAAAATCACCTGCTTGTTTTGAAACAAACAAGGGAGACGTGAAAAATCTATGAAAAAGAGCTAGGGGCTGTTATTTGGTTTTATATTAAGTGACACTTTGCAAATGGCATACTGCAAGTTATGCCTTAACTACTTGTTAAAATGCAACTAAAATCTATATTACCCCACTTCACACACATACGTAAAACACATAGTTGAAAGCACACTAAAAGACTGGGGGGAAATCCATGAAACAGAGAAATTACTTGATAGCCTCTGAATAGTCAATAGTTCCTCAACAGATTTATAATAGACTGTTGTACTGTAGGAACACATTTCTGTCGTCAATAGGAACAGTTAGATGAAGAGCTGAAGAAAGAAAAACAGTCTAAAACAACTTTGGAATTGGGAAGTAAAGCGGGCTGTAATGCTTCTGCTGGCTGGCCAAACTAACAACGTTTCATTTCTCTTTCTCTTAACTGAACACTAGTGTGACAGCAAATGATCCATTTGCTCTGGATCACGCTATTTTCCCCACTTATCCCTGGAATAACACTGTCTCAGGCTGCTGGAGGAACAGAAACACCATCAATTCACATTAGCCCTAAAGTTTTCCCTCTCGGCACTCCTCTACTGAGAAGCAGGGAGAGGAATGAGAGCCATCACCTTGAAGGTGCCAGTAATGATCTATGGAAAGATGTCCTGGAGCACAAGGGACCGAACTCCGTGGAGGGCTCTGTAGCTTTCCTGTATCCCTGACCGATTTCTCCACCAGCAGGCTCTGCCATGCTCCTCACTCTATGTTCAGTGGCTGTTTGGAAGCTTTATCACTCATAATCCCATAAACACAAAATACAGGTGCACTTCACACATACATACGCGCGCACACACTCACACTCAAGCCACATGTGCACACTCACTCCCCCTGACATCACATGCAGTTCTTTTCAAGTCCCCTGTGTACTGCTTAAACACAGAAAAAAACAAGCACACACACCCCCAAAAAACCCAAACCAAATCAACCAACCAAACAAAAAAAAAATCCCCCAAAACAACCAAACAAAACCCACCCCATTAAAAAAACCCGACAAAACACAGAAAGGAGGAGGGAATGGGGGGCAAGGGGAGGCAAAGGAAAAAAGAGAAGCTATTTTTTTTTCCTGCTGTTGCTGTGACTCCCAAGCATGCAGTGCTAAGGAAGAGTAGTTCCCCACTTTCATCAGCTAGCTACATCCTTGGGATAAAAGGGAGCAGTCCGGAATGATGCTGAGGCTGCAGAAGGGAAAAATAAGGCTGTGCAAACATGTCTGATTCCCCACGAAATCCTCTCCTCCACATCCCCTCCTCCCCAAAACCTGCCCTAAAGGAGGGGGGGAGCGGTAAGAATTAAAAAAAAAAAAAAACAACACACAAGGAAAAAAGTGATGAAAAGACACAACTCACCTTAACAAGGGGTGTTGGATGGGGTCAGAGAGGAGGAAGGGTATATAAAAAGATCTATTTTTAGCAGAGGTTGTGATAGTATTGAAACACACAGACACAGGGTTTGGAAGCAGGGAGAAGAGTATAAAAAAACGAGGGGAAGAGAAATTATCAAGAAGGTGCAAGTCAGTCTGGCAGGAGAAAGGAGGATCCCAAGAAAAAAAAATTAAAAAAATAAAAATAAAAAAAACCCCAACGACCAAATGCCAAGAGGAGAAGGAGGGAGAGCGTGGCGGTGCCGGGGTTTTGTTTTGTTTCTCTTCGCCGGGGGCGGG
>NW_010179593.1:0-8249 GCF_000695765.1 Mesitornis unicolor
ATTTAAATATATAAATTACCCCAAACTGAATACATGGGGGTTTTGCGTGGTTTGGGGTTTTTTTAGACTTTTTCAATTACTTTCCTCAATTACCCATTTCCTTATTTCATGGAGTGACTGCTAGTCACACCTGACACACAAAAAGTGTCACTGTCCTGAATGCTCCAGGGCACAGGTTCAATGCTACTTTCACCAAATAGAGCAGCTTTGGCAAATATCTTACAGAAGGAAGCACTTCAGAATATTGTTTACTATCATTCATTCCTACTTACCATTCATTGTTTAAAGTCCTAAAGACATTTCTAACAAAAAAAGCAAATCAGTGGGGAAAAAAACCAAACAACCCACAGATGTCTCCTGTTTCCTGATTATTTTGTACTGTTTAATGCCTTTGTGCAAATTTATTAGAAATCCATTACATATACTTAAATCTCTCAGTTAAAAAATTTAGTTCATCTACCCAAATTTCTTTGGCATATGAATGCCATAGATTTTGTCTTGTGTCTCATATGTGAAAGGTTAATAATACTTTCAAATGTGTTATAATAAAGTGGGGTTTTTTTGCCTTTCCATCTGGAAGGCACATAATAAATTCTTCCAGAGGTTAAAAAACCCTTGAAACTGAAGCACAAGGAGAACACAGAACATTGAGGCAGTGAAGATCTCACTGGGATATAGAACACTACAGTATGCAAATTCATATGCCTTGATTTGAATAAGATATTAGCATATTAGTTTGGCATGAGTGTATAAATTAAAGAAAACTGACCTTTAATTTTATCTATTGTCCTTGAATACTACAGGAACAAAACAGATGCCCTCACAATTCCCTGTCTCAATCCCCACCCACACTTTACAAAAAGATAAAATTTCATAAGGCTGTTAAATGTAAGACCACTATTTCAGATCTCAGCTACGTGGGGCTAAGCTCTGTCAGATTTGGGAATTAAGCCCATTAAGTTGCTTATAAAACCCCTTTTCTCCTCTAGTAGGATGGTGGTGATGAATGATTCTATCTGAGGAACTGCAGTTGTCTTTGATGGACAGCCTGCTTCAAATGAAGTTTTCACTTTCTTTCCTTTCCCTCCTGCCTGCTTGGAAGAGTGGTATTACAAAGAAAGCGCCCTCTCCTACTGTTTTATCCCCTTGTACAAACTCTTAGAAAGTGTCTTTTTTTGCTTTTATTTTTAAATAAGACTCAGGTTAAGAGAGATTTTCAGCATTCTCAAGCTGAGAACAACAATGTATATGAAAACAAATAAAAGAGGATGTTAAAAAAAGACTAAGTTTTGTGTTGGCCTTTTTAGAGATAAACTGTTCTTTAAACGTAAGTCAGAAAAATTCCTCAACATCAGTAAATGAATGTGAATATACACTTTGTCCTTGATTGCTATTTGTTTGTCAAGGTGCCTGCTCTGTTTGTACAATATATTTATTTGGACAGGAATATCTACTTTACTTTCAAAGTCATATCACTGCTTGACTGAGGTGAAACTTCTAATATATTTTCTGCAATAAAATTGTTCTTTACAGAGGAAGTTTCACTTTACAAATTTTTTTAAGACAAAAATGTGCAAACTCAGAATTACCCTGGCTTTTTTCCAGTGCTGTAAATTCACAATGTGAAGGCCTGTTGGTGATGTATCATAACAAACTATGAAACAGATTCACACAACATGATGCTAATAATGAATTTGGAAAAAAAGAGGGGGAGGGATAAATGCATCTTTTTTGGAATCCAATTTAAATGATACCAATGGATGAAGGCAGATGGGACAGTGAAATATTTGCAGATTCCAACTACCATCTGTCCATAATTTATTATCCATCTGATTGTAGGTTATTATTGTTTTTCTGCCGTCATTAAACACTTGTTATTTATCTTGTTACATCACTTCTGCATTTAACATTGAGACCTTCACAGATTTGAGTGCTGTTATCTCCAGTGACCTATAATTTATGTATGTAAGTCATTTTGGTGTCCTTACTTCTGTTCACCAGGCATTTAAAAGTGAATATTGTTCTCAGCTTAGATTGCTGATTAATTAATTTCTACTTTCTCTATCCCTGCATTGCAGCCTTGGGTTATGAGTTTAAAGTAATAATTCACTGTTGCATATAGTTTGTCAAGTTAAATTCTGCAAACTTCTGATAGAGTCAAATTTCCATGCTACATTTAATAGCTGGTCCCTTAGAAATTAATCCCTTTCTATCTGTGATTTATTTTTTCTTCTGCTGCTTAGTGACAAAAATGGATTTTTCCCCCTGATCTGCCGCGATCTGTCTGCCTTTCCTGCAGTATTCAGTGTAAATGACGTGAATCCATCTGCTACTTTTTTTCTCCCTTGTGTAGTTTTAGCTCTGAAGATTACAACGCAAGTTGGAATGTCACAACTGCAGGTGGCAGAACTACATACATCTCTAAATAGAGACTGGTGGCAGAGTCAAAGTTTGAGTACAAATCTCAACATTTCCAACATTGTGCAGATACAAAACTCTACATCCAGGCCATAGACATAGACTTTCCACAAATCACCCAAAAGTCAGCTACCTTCCATTAATATTTTCCATTAGCACAGCAAGGTCTGTTTACACCTTCTGATCCATGCAACTAATTATGAATTCAAAGTAATCTTCTACCTGCCCTTTACCACTACATGTTCACTAAAGGTGACCCATCTGTGCTCTAGAAATGACCCTCTTTTGCTTGACATCAGCCTTTCTACCCTTTCCATGTCCATAATGAGGACCATAACTAAAGACTTGGATTTAAAGTTCAGAACCTGTGGAAAATATTTCGCTCTTTTTCAAATTCATTCTCATACAAGCCTGAGACACATAATCTAACAGAATGAGGTACTCAAAAATAACCAAACCAAACCAAACCAAACCAAACCAAACCTAACCAAAAAAAACAACAAAAAAACCACCAAAAAACCAAACCAAACCAAAACAAAAAACCCCACCAAAAACCAAACCAACTTTGAAATATTTTGTTTAGATTTCTTGAATGAACTCAGAACACCATTACAGGTTTTATTTAATACTGAGTTCCATCCTCCCAGGTTTCCACAGAGTCTCAAAGAATTATTTTATAGGGAGATTCAAAGCTTATTTTCTATAGCTCACCACAATTATTTCAATAAGGATGACACCACACTGAAGGAAACTTCTTTGTAGTTACCAAGCTTCACTTTTAGTTCTAACAGATCTATTGCTCCATTTTATAAACTTAGAGATTTTTCTCTCAGCACAGACCCTTCCCCTCAAGATTTTCAATCTTTCCCTCTAGCTCTCATTTCCATACATCACTGCCAGTCCTGACCTTCCTATCCTCCTCTCCAACAAAGACAACTATCTCCTTCTGCACCAAATTCAAACACTTAAACAAGGAAAATTTTTGACTTAAATGTGCAGCACATCAGTGTGATAACATCTTTGGAACACTAAACCAAAAAATAAGTGCTGTATTTATATTCTATTGATCATAGTAGATGAAGTACTTAAGGATATGGTTTAGTGGGTAAACAGGAACTGTTGGACATTATGATCTCAGAGGTCTTTTCCAACAGAGCGATTCTGTGATTCTGTGATCAGATTTGATTTTGTGGCTATATATTGCAAAAGTACATTCTTCTCCCCATAATTTTCTCACTTTATTTCATGGAAAGAGACCTAGCTCTTGTCAAGACCAGCATCAAGCTACAGAATACAAAGATGACATTTTCAAAGGATGTTTATCCAGTAACTACCAAAGCAACTTGATTTCAGCAGGCACTGGTTAGAAAGTTACAGCATTCGGTTGTGGATCTCCATGGTCCTAGGCCCTGTTCCCAAGATTAGCCTGATTTTAATCCAATATACAGTATGCTCACACACCTAGGAAGACCTAGGAAGTCACTTAAAATATGATACAAAAACTAATCAAAGCAACCCAGTGAGATAAAACCCTCATGTAGAAATATTTTATTGATCTCTTTCTATTCCTCCAGTATTAATTTCTGCTTCCTCAATCTAACCCAGTCTTTATAGTTTGTATTTCTATCAAAATGTTTGTTTTTTATAATATCCTTGAAGATGTTCAAGAATTTCCACCACTGGAATTGTTCAGAACCTAACTAGAGATGTCTTTGAATGACTTGATCTATGTAGGCCTACTTTGAGCAATGGGTTACATAAGATGACCTCTGCAGGTACCTTCAAACCTAAATTACTCTATGATTAATAAATTCAAAATTTTCTGGTGTGCCAGGCTTTGTGTCAGACTGTGTGTCAGCACAGGTACTCTAGCTCCATATCAGGTAACAATCACCTGCTTTGAAATGTACAGATATGTGATTCCACCTCTGCCTCCATGCAGCATTTGCCATGCTAAACCATAATTATTTGCAAGACTGCAAGTTAAGTGTTCTAGAAAAGAAGAAGTCAGTAACTGTGGAAAGCCAAATACTATTTGGTCTAATTATATAAATTTAAATTGGGTCACTTTAACTATGCTTTATACCTCTACCTAATTTAACTTCCTTTCTGTCATGCTATTTTTGGGCTATGTTGTATAAACTTCATTCAGGTTGATTTAACATTAATTCAGAGACATAGTCCCATTTACTCATCCCTGAAGCTGCTTTGATTTGAAAGGACCTACTCAACAAATAAAGAATTTGACAGCAAAAGGGTTACATGCTTTAGTCTGCAGGCAAAGCTGTTTCAGTTTAGATATTTCTATCTTGAAAAGATACATTCTTTTTGTGACACTTTAACTGGTGGTACTTATTAGTGTGGTTTATGCTACTCTGTACAGTTGGGGAATACTTTGTATTAGTAACAATTATAGTAATACAGAATGGCGTGGTGAGCTTGGAGGTCCATATTCTGTATTCTCTGAGAAACAAATTGTAGTCAGGATGGAGTCTCACCTTTGAAAGCACTTGAGCAAATGGTGAAAAATGCTGCATTCTGGAAGTAAATTCAAAGCAGGTGGATGGGGCAGCAGGAGGCTGTATTGAGGAGAAATGGGCAGCTTCAGTCTCTCACATTGCATATTGGTCAACTCCACCTGTTTATGTTATGACAAACAGCCAGACATTAATAAATGAATGGAAAGAATTACTTCCCTTGGAAACAGATGTTATTCTGAAGTTGTATATAAAACTTCCAATTGTTACTGGTGATAATCTGTCATATACCTATAAAGCAATTATTTTGAAATAGAATAAGTGTGACTGCATTACCAAGGAGAATCTTAAGCTATGGAAACAGTCCCCTGCTGTAGCCTAGTTAAGGATCCTGCTCCTCTTTACTCTTGGCCACATGTCTCCTTTCTGCTTGCCAGTTGCAACCCATGCAGACAGTTAGTAGGGATGGTGATTTTGAACTTGTTACCACCAGTGAGCTGATTACCTTTCAAGTCCTCCCAAATCTGTGCATTCACTGCAGAAGTTGTATTTTACCTGGCAAAAGCTTTTCGAGGAGCTGAAGCACTGGCTTCCTGAGTGCTGTTATCTCAGATTAGATTCAACTGTGCACTGTTTACATTTGGAGTTACACTTTATCATTAGTCAATTAAACCAGCAGACATGGACAAGTACTCTGCATATGTGTCAATTTATCCACAATTCGCAGTCATCTTGTTTGTTAGCTGGTAGATGGTTTGTTCCATTACTCACCTGAGACATCTGCTTTGTCATTTAATCAGTTAGTGATTTTGTCTTAGTTTTTAAGCTACAGACTGTATTTTCAACTTTAGTTAATCCAGGTTGTTTGCTCAGAGGTTTTTTTTCTAGTCACACATCCTAGAGTTCTCTTGAAGAATTATCCTACAGTTAATGAAAAAGCTTTTTTTATTTATTCACTTTACCAGGGCTGAGACACAAACAGCTCTGCAGCTATGCAAACATTCTGGGGGAAACTGGGGCCAAATTCCATCCTCTCAACTGAAAGAATGACTTACTAGTAACTTAATCTGGAAAAGAAATAAAATGGGTTTCTCTCAGAACCTGGAATAAAGTGTTCGCGTTTGCTTTGAGTCACGTTACTAATAACTAAACTAAAAAAATAGTCTATAAGAAATCTTAAAAAATAAATAAAAACAAACCACAAAAAAGAACAACAAATTTGCCTTTTCTAATTGTCTTCTAGCTAAGTCTAAGAGACTTCAGAGTCCAATAAGGCACTAAATCACAATCTTGAAGTTACTTCTAATCCCTGTGTTACTCTGGCACTTCCCAAGTAAACTGTATCACCTAGCCTCTTGACCCACAAATTAATTACGTGACTGAGACAGAGGAGGGAAGATTAGCCTGTGCAATGGGGTAATTTCCTAGATACTTGAGGAGAAACATAAATTTGCACTGTCAGAAGTAGGAAGGGTTAATACTAGAAGAAGAAAAACACATTTATCCTGCCTCTAGAAGCAGGCAGATGAACTCAAGGCTAGGTAAGGCTCTTGAAGTAATTGGTTATTCTCTAAACGAGGAAAACATTAATGTTTTATTAAATGGCACAAAAGTTCCAGCGGAGTCCTTGAATCAAGCATATCTATTTGTCATTTACACAAAGTATATTAATTATCCAGATAAAAGTAGTTACTGAATACTGGGGGACGGAATGACTTTTGATAAAAAATTCTCCAATACCATCTTTCTAGTTAGGGCCAGTGATATGACCCTTTCAGAGAAATCACATATAAAGTCATTAGTGTCTGCACTGCATGACTAAGATCAAGCCTTAAATATCTTCTGCTCTTGAAGAATAATATCTAAAATTACATTGTTCTGTTTTCACCAGACAGGAAATTAATTATTGCATCATCATGTACTGCCATCAATCACTATTTAACTTAAGGTTTTGTTTGTTTGTTTCCTGGAGCCTACTTCTATAACTTAGAACAATATTAAATACCACATTATCATAGCACCTCTTCTCAGTAAGCATGCCAAAGCAGTATACACACCTTGCATACAGAATATTTAGTCAAATGAATGTAGCCACCTTTTGAAAGTGGTGAGAGGTTTAGGAGGCATACCACATTCTTAGTAACATTTGACATGTGAAGTTAAGAAGAATACCCTATCCAATTATAAGTGTAGGAAAATTTACAGTTTTCAACTGCATTACAAGAGAGCAGAATTCTTGCTTTTATGAAAAAAATTATGTGAGATTTCTGATTAAATCAAATTATCAGACCTGTTTCAGTTTGTTTTAAAAAATAAAATATCCTATACAATATATTGCCCCAGGGATCATGTTTTGGACTCTAGATATGGGAAGAAAAAAATGCCAGACTGGCTAAATTACAAGGTGACTCTTTGTTTCAAGTTCTGCTTGATGCTCTTCAGTCTAGAACAGAAGTAGTATCTCTGTTTCCACTTGGACATGTAGCATGTTCTCAACATATTTGTATTTCCCTGGATGATTCTGAGAGAATTTTCCAAAAGTTCATGTTTTGGTAAAAAATATGGAAACATAAATGCTACTCAGCGACCTTTCAACTACACAACCTGTTTCTCTAATCTCAAAGCTGTCCTTTCACAACAGGTGAAAAAAATCGTAAATGCAGAGCTAGGTAAGCAAATCTGTGGATAGCACATTTTATAAACACATTCAATGCGTTTCACTGACTCTTCCCAGAAATGTTCCCGATACCTTCTACAGGGCTTCCCTCCATACCCACTAACCCACTATTTGCCAGAACATTACTCTGGCTTGCTTGGGAACTACGTAATGTTTGGCATTAAGACTCCGAGTTCTCCCCACGCAAATGGATTCCTTGTCAGTATTAATAATTACCTGAGAAGTTTAACCCTTCTGACTTCACATTAGTGGCAGATAGCTGTAATAATCTCTTTGTTAGCCACACAAACCAGATCTACCTATTAAAACCACACATACCCTTGTAACTTCATCTATGGTAAGAAAAAGACTTCTGGGATTTTATGTATATATACATATTTTGCTTTCCATTGCTCCTTATTTATGACTTTCTCAGGGATTTTTCTCTGGTGATGACTCTTTTTTTTTTTATTAGTGCTTATAAAAACCTTCATCTGAGTTGATTTGTACTTCCCAGACCCACTTTGAAGAAAGATATGTAAAGACTTTCTGATTTTATTTCCAATTTGATTTTTTTCCATAGCTATAAAAATTATTATATGAATTACAGCAATAACCACACAAAATAAGTTCTGAGTCAGCTTTAAATTAAAATACTTTAAGTGTGGAGGGAGATTAAAAAAAAAAGAGAAAAAATG
>NW_010179593.1:8261-17545 GCF_000695765.1 Mesitornis unicolor
CCTATTTAATTTTATTTTTTAACATAAGTAGCAAACTGGATGTACCATCCAAGTCCAAAATTTTAGTAAGCAGCATAATGAGACTTTCTGTCCAAATGTAGTCATAATATTTTGTTCTTTTTATTTCTTGCTCAGTAAAACTGATAATAAATAATTAGCTTGGAAAAGTGAAAAATAGTATGTGTCTTGAAAGAGTTTTTTAAGGTCTTGTTTCTAATATGACTAATCACACTTTTCAAGAATGTTTTTTTTTCATAACATATAACTTGTGAAAACTATTTTCTGTGCTTTATTATTAAAAAGGAGATATTTTTATTGGTTTCAGACAAAATACAATGAAAAGGTTTAGGATTTACAAGACCTCATTTTTCAAAGTCTGATTTTTTTTAAGTAACATGTGCCAAACCTTGTTCTTTAATTTTCTTCCTAAACATAGATCACAGCAATTTTTGATGTAGATTGATGAAGCAATGAGTTAGAGATTTTCTGAAAAATCACTAGTATTATCTATACAGAAAATTACAAAATTGTCCTTTTCTTCTTTGAGAAAAAAAAAAAGCAGCGTTTATCATTGCCATTGGTTTCCTTAGATGGGCAATGAGTAACATGAAGCAGAGCAAGTGATAAAAATATACTTTCCGTTGATCTTTTGAAGGGTCTAGACTGGGAAGACAGGTAGATTCGCTTTGCTTGGCTGGCTTTGGGGTTCTTATATAGCCCAAGCTGCCTAAATTTTATAGCTCAGCGTGTGACACCTATATCCACACCTGGCACAGTCAATTCAGTCTTCATCTGAGGCTGCCTGTACTTCCATCTGACCTTGCAGCAGACTACATCTGAATCATTGCAGGAAAGTCATCAAGGCATCTTCAAGAGGGAACTAGAGGTTGCTTTAAACATATTGATGACAAAGGTTAATTAGAGACTTCTTGGGAATATGAGATGTTGGCAGTCAAAACTAGCCATGAAGATACAGACGCAGATAAGCGATACGGACATTTGGCTAACCTGCCCCTGAGCACTTTCTATGACCTGTGGGCATAGCATGACAAACAGAGAACACCTGATTAAAGTGTTCTATTCAAAAGCTGATAATAGGACGTTTGTCATCATACAGCTCAGGATTGGACAGAAAAACACATTTGCACAAGAATTTCAAAGACAAAACTGAAGTAATTCAGAAATTGAGTGTTCCTACAGATGGCCAGAATATCTATAATTATAGAGAAAATAGAAAGAATAAAGCAGAATTATAAGCAAAACTGCCGCACTCATAGACAAAATGTTACCATGATCTAAATATTTTGTAATCTTTCCTTCCCCCTCACCTCTGTTAGAGGGTTTGTTTGCCACCTGTCCTCTAACAACTTTCCCTGAAGCAACTGATGCTTGTCACAGAAGTTTACATGATACAAGGCTGCATGGTCTACACATATAAGCAAATATTTAGTGCAGTACAGCCATAATTGCAGGCGCTCTTGGAATGGATTCTAGTGGTTCTTGAATTTTAGCACATCAGACTGAAATGGGCCTTTCTCAGAAAGCAAAAAAATATTAAAATAAAATTTAAAAAAATAAATAAAAGAGAACTATTACTTTTCTGATGGATAAGTAAAATGTTTTCTTTAAGAAAAAAAACTTCTTGAATTTGCAATTCCCTGCCGATCTCCTACTTTCAAAGTCTCTCTTTCTTTACAAGTAAAGTTTGGGTCTTCTGGTGACTTGTTTAGTGAAAAAGATTAGGTGGGAGGAAAAGTGGACATTGTGCCATAAGTAACAGATTGTATGAATTTTTTCCAGCTCTTATCTACCAGTGACAATGTGTTGTTTTTTGATTGTTATATCAGTGACAGTGATCTTTACAGAAGAACAGGTATTATTCATTTTTGATTGAGCTTCTCTTGATCTTTTGCCTTTCTATCTATTTTTCTACTGAAACGATTGCTTGGCCCTAAAGTGCCTACTTACAGCATGTGATCAACACAATGTACTTTTATTTTGGGAAACAGGAGAAAAAGCCTTTCCCTTACTTCACCTGTGCTTATTACTCTGGGATAGTCTGAGACGTTATGTACAAGCCTGGCAACCTGTGGCAATTTGCCAAGGAGGTGAGGCTTCACTGAATATTGAATTACGTGAAAAATTGAAATGCTAAGGCTGCAGAGAGAGCTTACAGTGCTATATTTTGTTTTTAAACGCAGTATGTGTTTAAGGCATCTGATTAAGTTTTAATAAATATTTAAGGATTTATAATTGTCCTAGCAGTAGCATTCCCATTCAAAGGACTGCTAACATAAAGATGCCAAAAAAAGGGTATTTATTATATGCAAAGTAGGTCTAGTACTGAGCCTGTCATGTAAGTACTGTTCCCACTCACAGCCCTTTATTTTAAAGATAAGGATCAAGGCTCAGATGGAATAAGATGCAGCTAATCCAAAGCCATTAAATAATTTTTACACTGCAACTGCCCAGAATTTGGCTAACTCAAAACTGTCTTCCTGGTGAAGTATACAGGCCTTACAGTTATTGGAAAGACATAAGCTACTAGTACTGTATTTATCCTTGCTCTCTGAGACCTGTTATCACTGTTAGCCATAAAATGAGGAGCTGAAAAGGCAAGAGTAGAGTTCGTTTGGGCTCAGCCATTGGGCATAGTGTAGTGACAGCTCTTCTGTAGTGAGCTGCCCATATGGAACTAAGAGCTAAGGCAAGATTGCCTATGAAAACAATTTTTTCTGGAGCAAAAATATGGAACAGTGTATTAACCCAATTTATTCCAAACAATACAGTTCCTGACTGCATTAGGAACACTTATGGGATTCATCCTGAGTCTACACTTCCATTCCCTCCTTTCTCTCTGCACAAAACTGATTGTTTCAAAACTAGAGGTTTGGATTCAAAATAAAACTTAATTACAAAATTACAGAAAGCTCTGCTTTACCTAAGTTTTTTTCTGGCCATTATCATCTCGAGTCCAGTTTAAACACATTCTTGGTTTGGCATTTATCTTTTCTTTGGTGACTCAGCTGTTTCTGGAAAAATAATCAAAAGAATTTCATACCAAGGAAGACTGCTTTGTAGTACCCATTCACATGCATAATCCTCACTTGAGAGCAGTATGTGAGTATCAAAGTGTGATAGCAGAAAGCAAGCAGTTCAGGGAAAGGCCTTGTATCTTCTAACTACAAGGAGATGGTAAATGGAATTTCCTTCTAAACAGCTGGGAGAGTGGTATAGTTTGCTTTTTAAAAGGGAGATAACTACACATTTGAAGGGGAGCTGGAGCATGCAGAAGTCAAAAAGTACTTGAGAAATCACATTTATGAATCTGAGGACTGATTCATACCTTTGTGTCCTTTGACACTGCTGTATAGTTACCATGCTCTCTTCCTTCTGCTATGAAAAAATAGCTAAAGGATGAAAATTTACTTTTCACAGTGCTTTGGCCACCTGTTTCTGCCTCCTCATTCAGTGCAGGCAGGGGGAGATCTTATTTGTGAATTAGCCCCCACCAGAACTTTATATCCTTTGCTTCTGTGTTTTAATTCACTCCCACAAAAGCATTAGAGCTGCCTCTGCCTGCAGGCCTATTTAGCTGGATTTTCACAAATGTACTAACTCTTGAATTCCTGTAGTCCTTCCACCCCTCATTACTCTAGGTTTCTCTTCTACAGCTGGTTTTGAAACTGATAGGTTATGCATAATGGTATGAGGTCCTCCTGGAAAAGTAGGTAATTGAGATGTAAAATGAGTCTTTGCTAAACTTTTGAAAACTGTACATGATGCAAAAGTTCAGCAGAGTTGCTTTAAAATATGTGGTTACAATGCACAAAGTGTTAACCTGTGTTTTTACTAGTTGTCACCTGCCTGTATTCCAGTCATACTCTGTTTTCTCTGATTCTTTTATTTGCATGTACCAGGCTGTGCACAACAGTAAAGGAGTTTTCTGGTAGCAACAGCAACATCACTTCAGTCATAATATTTGGTTCACAGAAAATGCAGCAGGTAAGGAAATCTACTGAGGCAAAGAATTCAAGACAAAAGGGATCTCTGAAGACCTTATGTGACTAAATGTTAACAAATCTCTCTCTATATATATATATTCTGAAAGGTTCCAGGAACTCAGAATTTGCCAAAGTTGTTTCAGACTGTCACCATGATAGCAGAAGGACCTTAAGACTAAAGAAAAATCTTATTCATGGTAAATATTTGTGTCTTTTTGTGTCTTTTTCCTTATAATTCACATTGTCATACTATCACATTCTTACTCTAATGGTCCATGACATCAGACAGCCTGTATTCTACTGAGCTGCTAGTAGTAAGGTTCATTTAGAAACACTAGCCCTGCAGATTTCAGTATGGCTCAACACTGCAACTTTAAGTAGACTCAGAAACATTACTTTCCTGTATTTAATGATAATTCGAGTTTGTAAACAATGCATTAAGCCTAGTAGCATGTTGCGAATGATGAATGAAGAGTGCTTAGCAAACTAATAAACAACTTAAGACATCCAGAAAACCCACTATTCTTAAACTAAGATTCACACCAATGTATATTTACATTGGTTTTGTCTGTTGGTTGTACTTTTTAGAATAGATTATTTTTTGATCAATAGCAAGACTTGACAATGACAGAATTATCTCCACTGTAAATTGCCATCTGATTATTGCATGGGTCAGAACTTTTTCACCTGTCAACATAAATGCTAGCCCCTGTGTATGTTAAGGAGGCTTTTCCTGTCAAGCTTATTAAATCATGTAATTTAAGAAGTAAAATAACTGTTCTGACAATTCTACTCTCTAATTAGAGGTAGCAAATCATACCTTTCTTTCACATTCTTCAGCTTACAAGAAGAAAACTACTAATAGTTAGTAATATGGTAATTGTTTTGCCATAACAATTAAGCCTACAAGGAAACCCATAATATTAAATTCTGAAATAACATTTTAAAACAAAAATTTTCCTGCTAACTTCATAAATCTATGATTCATTTATGGCTTTCAGAATGAAAGACAACATATTCAGAAATTTAAAAGAACTGGTTGCAACAGAACATTTACAAAAAACCCTTGTACTTCCTTTTAATTTGGGAAAGCAATCAGTAGGTTTTAGTGGCTACATTGATAGGACTTGCTCATTAATTTGTTTATACTATTATCATAATCAAAGCTGTTTCTTCTACTCTGTGGTTTGGTATTCAGCTGAAATATGTTTTATCTTTCCTTAATATTAGTGAAGGCTTGTCCTTTTGTTTATTTATGTAATTTGTTTATCATATTTTTTTCCTTTAGATCACTAACAAGTAATTAAGTTTCCTCTTCTTCCACTGACAATAGACTCCTTCCCACCCAAACTTCTGTGATCTTACCAGTAGCTCCTTCTGCTCCATCCAGGGATTGTCTTGTTTTAAGCATCTGCCTACTCTAATATAAAAGGTAGTATAAACCTTAAATAAAGGTTTTATGAAAGTATGTATTGTTCCATAACCTCTTGTGTTTGGCTACTTTAAGTCTAATAAAAGGAAAATAAGGAAAAGTGACTGATGAAGGTAAATTTAAGCTATATGTTTACAGCTCAATATGGAGTCATCTGCACTCACAATGCTTTTGACTCATCTACTCCCACTCTGCAAGAAATTAACAGTAATGTTGCTCCATGAATTGTAGGGATGATCTGTGTCATCTCAAATTTCTACTGCAAGTTGGATCAACTGGAATGGTGCTCTAATTGATGCCTGTTACTCTGAATAAATTGTCTACACATCATGAGTCATCAGCTGAAAGGTTGTGCTGTTGTTGCTGTACTAGGGGCAATAAAAATAGTTGCACAGAAAGAACAGAAAACAGATAATATTATTTATAAATTTTTCATGAAATTACATGTGTTTGAGCTAATTCTCAAGTGAATAATAAGTGTATCTCCATCCAACTGAAATAGTATGAGAGAACCAATAGGTACTTCTGGTTAAGATGTCATCTAAATGTGCAGTGAGATCAGTGTCTAAGGGTTTTAGCTTCAGTGAATTTTCACCTTTGCTGGGAAGTCTGATTTTGTTGAAACAACAGAATACACTTAAGCCTTTAGCAATCTCATGGGAAAGCTTGTGTTGTGCAACATGGGAGATCTTGACTTAAATTACCATTTTTGTCAGCATAAAGTCATTCTGTAAGTATATGAGAGAGATAGATGTGCCAATTTATAATATTAGGTGACTAACTTGAGCCACCCGCAGATAAGAAAAAATACTGTTCTGGAATGCAGCCAATTATGGCTACATGCTTAAAAATCCTACCAAACCTAACCACTGGATATCACCATAGATTTTTAAGCTTTTATACTTTTGTTTATTTGGTTTGGTTTGGTTTGTTTTTTTTAAGATTCAGCCCTATTTGTACTAAAAGTTTGCCATTGTTTTTAAAATATTTTAATTATAGCAGTGAAGCAGAACAGAGCAACAAATGGAAGTGATACTATGGAAATATAATAATACAGAAATTCTGGAAAGGACCTCTTATCACAGTATCTTTCAGTATTTGCTTACAGATACAGATGAATTGGAGGACTTTTGAGTGACTTACATTTCCAAAGCCCAGTAGCTAAAGAATTAATATCAATACCAATACATTGGAGAAGTATAGCATTGTGACTATACATAATTTACACATTTTATAAGAGGTAATAAAGAAAAAGGTTCAGGAAACTAGACCCTGGGAATTAAAGATGAAAAAGCTGATTCAAGGGCAAATCCAATCAGAATAAAATAGTTCATGCATTGAGAGTGGGGTTGAATGTTGACTGTAGGACAGGGCTATAAAACTTGTCTCAAAAATTGTCATTAATTATCGATTTTCAGTGCCAAATTTCAGATTTTAATAACGAATTTTTACAACTAGACAGTAAATTACAATGTAGTAGACTGAGATATCTATCTCTAAAGAGACAGCTTCACAGTCAGAGGAAAACTGATGCTATTTTGACAGACAACAGAAAAGGCTAGCATACTCGGCCTTAATGCGCTCAATTTTTTAATTCTTATTCTGTATCATAGATATATATCATACTATGGACAGATATCATGTTCATGAAATCTTGCAAGGGTTTTTTTTTTTGCACAAACTTTACTTTTAAATGATTGGTAAAAAAAATATGATCTTTATAGTCCTAAGTATGCAGGCAACACTTATCTTTCTGCCCTGTGATACATCTCATTTCCATTGGTTAATGTTAGCTAAGGAATCAACTGAGCCTTGACAATTTCACTTGAGATTGACAAATAAAAGATAGTAGCAATAAATAACAGGCTTGCAGAACTAGAATTGTATGCAGTAGCAATATGCTGCTTTGTATTAAACTATATGTGTGTGTGTGTGTGTATACATGTATATATATATGGGATAGTGCAGTAGTTATATGGTGCTTTATTTTAAACTTCTAAAGACCAGAACTATGCCAGATTTATCAAGTAGTTCTGTTGTTTCACTAGTATACGTTAGAACAACTAATCAATTCATACACACAGCATTTACTAAACTTTACCCCTGAAAATTATCTATGCATGTTGACACAGTGGTAGGCAAGGGAAGAGGATAAATTTGGAATTGTGTTGTGCATAATTAAGTTCACTACTTTGCGCTTTTGTTTTCTGCCTAAAAAGTCTGTTCTGCATAAATTTGAGCTTATGGAAATTCATGCGGTTTTTTTTCTGTTAAAGAGCCTGCTTTTATTAAGCTGATAGTTTTAAACAAATGCTTATTTCAATCCCATCTCAATTTTCCCCAACCAAACGTATTCATATACAGCCAACATATGACGGACTTCAAAATTGATCTGGTTTACACGGTGTTTAAAAGCAAGAGTAACTGAATATACACTTCTTCTTGGTACCTGAAGAAATTAAATACTTGTAATTTTTTTTCTAATTATTGCTTATTAATTCCCTCTAGTTTCTCACAGCTTCCCAAGAAGACCTAAGAAAAGACCTAACCCCTTTTAACAACTGTGTGAACTGAGCACGAAGTGGAACTCATGTATGAAAGCAATGAACTTATTCCTTATCAATCAACCATCTCTTTTTGTTAAACTTCATTTATAATTTCCATATTAGGCTGCCAGAAATATTGTTTTAGAGTAGCTAAAACTACTACTACTACTAAAAAATGGGAATTTTGATGAACATTTTTTGCTATAATGAAAATATTTTTTAAACTTTTCAATGGCTTCCTTTAGGTCTAACAACAAACAATTCAAAAATACCATGACATTTTGCTGTCAAGAGCAAAGAAGTCCCAGCAAGAATTCCCAGTCCTTGATTAGCCCGAGGTCAAAACAGAGCTACTGCCCCTATACAGTTACCAGTATGAATTACACACCATTGAATTACACAGGTTGAAAGCAAGTTCACTTACTTCTTCTATTACCACAGACTGGTAGAATTCTATCAACATTTCTTATGTGCGGCACTGAAAAAAGGTCTAGTATCATATGTTTCTTCTGTGAGTGTTAATCATTTTCTTTTGCTCAGATAATGTTTACATAAACCTTGGAGCATGTCAGAACTAAAGATGAAGAAGCTGCTGCAGGCTTAGACATACCTGATCATTGACAAGATAATTAAACCAGAAAAAGAGAATTACACTATTGCTAAATACTACCAATGTACTGAATAGAGACACTGAAGATGCTGGAGTGAGAAAAGTTGAAAAGGTGGTGCTCATGTACAGGTAAACCAACTCCTTTTTCAGCTGATTCAGAGCAGACATTTGTATGCGCTCACTGACATCTTGGATCATAGATTAGAATCACAGAATGGTTTAGGTTGGAAGAGACCTTAAAGCTCATCCAGTCCAACTTCCCTGCCATGAGCAGGGACACCTCCCACTACACCAGGTTGCCCAAAGTCCTGTCCAGCCTGGACAAGAAAAGGCTGCTGTCCAGCCCTCATGAAAAGCTGCCACCCACCACTGCCCCAGGAGACACATTAAAGAATTTCTTCCTAATATCTAGTCTAAATCTACCTTCTTCCAGTTTAAAACCATACCCCCTCATTTTATTGCTTGCTCTTGTAAAAAGTCCTTCCCCAGCTTTCCTACAGAATCCCTTTAGGAACTAGAAAACTGCAATAATGTTTCCCTGGAGCTTTCTCTTCTCCAGTCTGAACAGTCCCAACTCTCTCAACCGGTCCTCGTAGGGAAGGTGATTCAGCCCTCTGATCGTCTTCATGGCCTTCCTTTGGACCACTCCAGCAGCTCGATATCCTTCTTATATTGGGTGCCCCAGAACTGGA
>NW_010179594.1:0-8403 GCF_000695765.1 Mesitornis unicolor
TAAAAGGCTATGAGATTGGTCAAGCACGATGATCCTGGGGACTCCCCGCGTATAATAAAGAACACCTGCTTTCTGAAACTCAAAGAGGAGTCTTAGAGAGTGAACTTATTTTCCAGCTTTCGTGGAATCAGTACGTTCATTAAAAACATTCAGTATCACAAGTTGTTGTAAAATTTGGTGTATTTTTATTACCTGTTTTAGAAATATATCCTCTACATTAAACGAATAAACCCAAAAAAGAATCAGAAGGGCACAATATGTGGAAGAACCAAATATTTTACAAACTTACCATTTATTAAATCTATGAACTGTTGGGGTTTTTTTGAGTGATACAGAATAATTTCTGACTAAGAAAATAAAGTAACACAGAAAATAGTTTATGAAAAGCAATTTTTTTCATTATCTGTGGCTACAAGTATGTTACCAGCCTCTACCTCTTTCATTCTCTGTCTCTTCCTCCTCATCCTTACCCATTCATTCAGTGCTGAATAGGCTATAAAAGCTGGAATACTCTACAGATAGAAAGAGAGGAGTCAACTCAGCTGGCCCACATGGTAACGTGCACTGGACAAGATAAGCAGTTAGGAGAGTTCTGAACAGCCCTGTGTGAGAGACTGAAAGCGTTAAAGTCTCAAACATTGTGGCAGGACAGGTCGTGCATAACAAAAGCTGCAAGTTCTGCTCTGCAAGGAGAAGAAGTGCTGGAGGCAGAGGCGCCTGCCTGTCCCAGGACTCAGAATGTGCAGCTTTGTGTCACCAGGCAAGCTAATGTGGGGAAGGGGCTCATGACCACCCCCCACACACGATGGCGCCAGCAAAGCAGACCAAGTGTTATGCAAGTCCTCAAGGGCCTGTACTGTATAAAAGGCATGGGCTCAGGGAGCCACCTGTGAGCACCTACCACCAGAGGATTGCCCTGTCCTCATCAACATCAAGGAATCATCACAGGGTCCAAGGGTGGTGATAACTTTCCTTATCTCTTTCCTATCACTCTTTTCTCTTTTCCTTCTTCTTACAAAATGCACCCACTAAGAAGCCACACTACCAAATGCTTTTACATTTTCCAAATCCAAATCATTCACATTAAAATGTTTAATTGATCCTTTGGTGTCAGCTCAACTTAATTTAGCCCGAGGGAATTTACAGAAATTTAGTTGCTCTCCTCCCACCTTGAGCTGCTGTGATTTGTATTTTGGGCAAGAAAGATCCGTGCCATGCACAGCATGTGTTTGGTACTAAAGCTGTAGAGACAGTGCTTTAAGAGACAGCCTTTGCGCTGATTGATGTCCATGTAGACCTTAAAGCTCATAACTATTTGTCACAAAATAGCCGAACATTTTAAGATATCCTTCTTTGACAAATCAGCCTGGTCCACCAGACTACCTGAAAAGAGTTTTTAGTGAGGTGCGTGTCAGTCTCTGCTTCCAAGCAGCAAGCGATAGGACAAGAGGAGATGGCCTCTAATTGCACCAAGGGAGGTTTAGATTAGATATTAGGAAAAAAGTCTTCACCAGAAGGGTTATCACGCACTGGTGCAGGCTGCCTGCGGAAGTAGTTGAGTCACTATCCCTGGAGACATTTAAAAGAAGTGTACACATGGTGCTCAGGGACATGGTTTGGTGGTGGAATTGGCAGTGTAAGTTTACGGTTGGACTATATGATCTTAAATATCTTTTCCAATCTAAATGATTCCATGATTCTATGAAATCCAACCTTTTTTCTCCCAGTTGAAACCTATCACAACCCAGCATGGAAAAGCCCACTAACACCACTGCTTCATGGCAAGAAGGGCTGATCTGTGTGCATCAGTGGCTTTTTGATGGAGTGGGTAACTTGCAGGCAGTGAATATTAAGAGAAGGCAGATACCGCTGTGAGACTGGTAAGCTGCTGCTTAGGGAAGAGAGTCAAACATCTATGTTTAAGACAAAGGATGCTTGCTTAGGGAGAAGGTTTCTGCTGCTGAGGGCAGGGATGTTTAGAGAGGAGAAAATGCAAGTGGCCTGCAGGACCTAAAACCTAGAATCATTTCCCATGGCTGCTGAGGTTAAACCATCCTGAAAATCATAGCTTAATTATATTAACAATTCTGTCAAAATGTTCATCCGCCTTCCAGATAAAGATTTCTGTTATGCTCTGTCTCTGGGGGGATGGTACTTTGCCATGTAAACTAGTACTTGAGTTCCCAGAAGTATGGCTGTACCGCAATCAATAAAAAGAGCACTGATTATTTTAGATAATTCAGGGTGGCATCCCCAAGGAAAAGAGCTGTATCAAAGGAGAAGAATCCCACAGACAGCTAAATGCAGCAAATATAGTAGAGAAGGTGCTCCTTGCCCTTCTCCTCCAATAAGTCACACTGATGTCTTCTGAGAGCAGTTAGAAGGAAGATTTTTTTCCCTGGCAAAGAAGAATCTTAAGCTGCTGAGGATTAAGAAAGGGCTGAAGTCAGTATCTTCAGCACTAAGAGCTCCTTTAACCATAGGGCTGAAAATAGCAAAAAATTCTAAAGAAATGCTCAGTACGTGATAGATCCCATGTAGAATACTGCAAACAGTTTTGGGATCCCCAACACCAGAAAGACACAGATCAACAGGTGTAAGTTGAAACAAGAAAGGTATGGACTGGTTTCCACAAGAACAGCCAAGCGGTAGAACAGTCTGATCACAGAAGTTGTGCAGTCTCCATCCTTGGAGGTTTCAAGACCCAATGGGATAAGGCTTTAAGCAAACTCATCTAACCTTGCAGACCTTGATTCAATAGAAGGTTGGACTAAAGACCTTCAGAGATCCCTTCCAAAGGGAACTGCCCTATCATCCTACAAGATAATTTATTAACTGAAAAGTTCAAGTTTGACAGCATCCGAAACTCAAATTTCTTGAGAGACTTCATAAAATATTTCTACAATATAATAAATAACATTAAGAAAAAGCATTTCTTGGATTAATGTAAGCACACTGAACTACTTTACGTTTATTTTCAATGGTTTCTTTTCTTTTTTTAAAACAACAACAAAGAAGAAGCAATGTCTTTGGAATAAATAGTTCAATAGCATCTGAGCAGAAGCTGCAATCATGACAGGACAATTCAATTTCTAATTCCCAAAATCCTTGTTCTATACAATGAGACTGCACCAAAGATACAAAGCCTTAAATATATGTTTCTGGCATTGTGATGCTGACAGAAATCAACTAGGTATTAAGACCAAGTATTAATACACATCAGAAGTGACCTCCAAACTACTGTTAGAGATTCTGCATTACTGTTACTGTGGAACTTGGGCAGATTGAACCTGGCACTTTATCACTCTTTTCTACCGACAGTTTTTCAGGGGCAAAATGGTAATCACAGATGTCTCTACTATCAAATTCAGGTAAACTTTCTATGGCTAAAAATTCAGAATAAGAAAAATGAGGGGAAAATACGTGTAGATATACTAATGCTCCCATGAGTTTTTTGAGCCATTTTTTTGTAATGTTGATTCTCACAATAAAATCTTTCTATATTTGCTGGATGTATTGCAAGGAAACAACATATAGTTCAGTTGTAGCCAAATTTCCTCTTAATGACTTATGTAAGTACTAATAAAATTAATGGGTGATATTAGCAGGTCAGAATACAGAAATGTACAAAGGGGGTGTAGGATACAATTAGAAACATGGGTAAAGCAAATTAATATTAGGCTAAGAAAATATAGAAGTTGATAAAGATATGAAAGAACCATGAACAAGATTTTTACAGAAAAGCAGAAACTAGGACAGCAGTCTTCATATGTTGGAAATGCAAAGAAAATCAGATGTAAGTTGGCAGGTATAGAAACAACGAATGACTATTAAAGCAGATCTATCATGCCATCAAACATATATGCCATGGACCACATGACACTGGTGAAACTGCACTAAGAACATAATTTTCTATTTCAGTTCTTTCTTACCAGAAAATAAATGGGAGCATGTAGTTGTACAACTGTTGTAAGAGAACAAGAAGGGCTTTTTGTAAAGAAAAAAATACTATAAGAAACATAGGAGGAAACCTAGCTCCGCTGTATATTTGGAAAGGAGATGTCAACTGGGATGAAAAATAGGGATGACCTGTACTATCTCAAAAGCTTTCAACTAATAAAACTTGTTAGACTGAAAAACTATCCTACAGTCTTCGAATTACTTGGGATGGATGAAAAGAACACAGGCACCAAAATAAAGTACATACCAGGGATAAGTTCTGCATTGATAAAAAGAGAGACTAGAAAGAAGATTTTGTGCCTCTGAGTGATAACTGAATGCTCAGTTCCTAAAGTATGCATTATCTGTAGACTACCTGGGAAAATAACTTTCAATCCTGTACACTTATTTTAGGTCCATATATCTGAAATCCAAGTGAAGTGATTAACAGTGTTGGCATATAAGCAACCTGAATAGGAATTCAGATCAAATTCAATAGCTCAGAAAAACAAGTGTGGGAGGATAACCCTTGTGGCAGTTTGTCTGGCAGCTCATTCATTACTAGGTCATACTCTACGTGGTACACCCAATTTCTGCAGAGAGAAAAGCCTCTAATTACATGGCAATACAAATGGTGCAAATCTTTGCAAAGCTGGTAAGAAACTTAGTTTTGCTGTGCTTCCTGTGCTCCACTCTCCTTCCTGAAAACTGAAGAGACTTCCAAGCAAATACCCTATAACATACATATCTTTAATTGCCATTTTCCCTGATAATATGTTTAGCTTGTCTTATCTGTCAGCTACATCTCATTATTATTTGAGAGAAATGCTGATTATTGCCAAAAAAACTGACAAAATTTCAGAGGATGGCATTTAGTCACTGAACGTCATTTCACACTATGTCATGTCTCAGAATGCATGGATTTTTTTTAAAGACATTTTTTTCCTTTTGCATGCATACATAAATGAAGATTTCCTTCCCCCATATACACAGAGGAGTGTTTCTTATCTGAATTTTTTTTTATTTCCATACAGGTAAGGTACATGCTGTTATTATTAATTTGATATTATTTTTCTTTGGCAGCTACAATTCTGAGATGTCTATAAAGTTGTCATGTCAGAAAAAATAATCACTGAAAGATGCTTATTCTTCATTATTTGGAAAGCTTATTTAAGTGTCCTATAAATAATCTATTTTAAGAGTTCAAACATGATTTATTGTAGTGTGTCATTTTGCATCCATATTTTATTACTTCCTGTATGGTATACAGTATTAGTTTGATATTTGAAAGATTTTATGACTCTATATTAAATGTAGGCACAATTTTAAATTAAATTATTAAATTTTATTGTTCAGATTATGTCCTCCTCCTACTTTGATCATATGCCAAAATTTTATGAGGTGAGAGCCAGACCCCATGGTTAAACTGGGAGATTAAAAGAAAATCTACACCTTAATACTCTTAAATTACTAAAGTTCATTCTGGTGTTCCTAGTATAGTATCACACGCAAAAAAAAAGTAGAAAAATTACTTCTATTGAAATGCACTTCTGAGTGAATTTCAGAAAATTCTTCAACTTAATGATTATAGTATAAATAAAATCTAATTTAAGCACCATAAAAGACTGGAAATATTTACATGCCAGAAAAAACAATTGGGGGTTTTTTGGGGAAAAAAAATATTATATCAAGAAAAATATTCACTCTGTTCCAAACCCAGCTGAACATTACTACGCAGCATGCTATTGTCAAATTTTCCTACATAGGTCATTCAACTACTTTTTCATTCATAATTCTGGAAACCATGTTTTTAAACATATGGTATATATAAAAGTATATTCTTTACCTGAGCCTATTATAGAGCACTAAGTTCAACATTATGAATAAACCTTACATTCCTGTCATGGAAACGTGCTAAAATGGCTACACGCACACAAATAATGAACTCAAGATTTAATCTGCAACTGAAATTAAGCAGACAAAACTTCATTCACCAAAACAACATCCCACTTACATTCAACAAATACAGGTTCGATATGCTGGTTGGGAATATTACCAGACGCGGCTGAGTTAAGAATTCTCAAGTTTTTGGCCTAACGATCCAGAATGTGCACTCACTCACTCAACTAAAAAGGAAGGGCTCTCAATCTCGAGAAGTTACCTTAAGTGGCGTCCCAACTCAAGGAGAGAGTCTCCGACTGCAGACCCGCTGCTCCGAGGAGGACCGACTCAAATGAGTCCTCTGACAGGGCCTCATTTATACCGTGGTCAAATCTGATCTGTGCTCAATACATGGATGTGTCAGCCCCCTATTGGCTGAGAACCCCAGCTTTCTTGCCTTTAACCCCTCACTGTATGAACCAGACATGAGCTTTGAGGGGGGAGGCAGTCCTGGCACCACCAAGACCAGAAACTTTAGCACTGTCTTTGTTGGGTCTTTCTCAGGTCTTTTGTAGGGTGGGTGCATCTGCCACAACTCCCAAGATTCATTTTTGGGTTCATATTTAGTTGTGGGAGGAGAACTAATATGTTTGATGGGAATTCATGTCATCCCTCTGTACTCATTCCTGGCAGGTCATTGTGAGGGTGGTTTATGCATCTCCTTATATTAATATTTGTATGCTACCTGAGTAGTATTGCATAGTATGTGACCCCAGTTCTGACTACAGTGAAGAGATTGCTCAAGCTGTCTCCCCTCAGACTACCTAGTTTTCTTCTTCTGTACCAGTTCTGTTCGCTACTCTAGCCTTCTTTTAGCTTTCCCTCCACACCTGACTTGGTTTAGTTTTTGCTATTTTGGACCCAGCTAATATGCCAACCATCTTAATGCAGATCAATGAATTGCTCTTCATCAGTTTTGAGTGACATTTTACTTATCTACTACAGAGAAAGAATGCTAGCACAGTGAATTCAACCTTACACCCACCATGACACTAAAATGTCTCACCAGATTACTTCAGAACTCTAAATTCTGGTATTTATTTTCTCTGCAAAACTGCAAGGACAGAGAGAGCAGTAGTAGAAAAGTCAGTGTGAGAGAGGACACAACCACTAGAGATGATACAGTACAACCAGATGGGAAGGCTAAGACAACCACTTTCACAACTATGCTAATCATAAATCTACACCTTGACACTGGAAGGTCCACAAAGCTGATAAAGAAGGAGAATAAGAAAAAAAAATCTCTATATATTGTATGTAGATCAAGATCCAACAGAATTAAGACACACTTTTATGTTTAAGATGCAGGTCTCACAGGAACGTGTCCAGGCGGGTTTTGAATGTCTCCAGAGAAGACTCCACAACCTCTCTGGGCAGCCTGTTCCAGTGCTCTGTCACCCTCACAGTGAAAAAGATTTTCCTTATGTTCAGGTTGAAGAACTAAAATATTTCTCAAAACACTTCGTTGAAAAGACATAGCAACCAGAATTTCCATTTCCTAAGAACCTTCTTTTCAATTCTACGTATTAATACAAATGAAACCACCTGCACATAAGTTGGTGATACACTTGACTAATTTCCCCTTCTTTTTCATGGTTATGACAGATGAAAAAGACAGTCAAGAAGGGAAAAATTCCCCTTGGGCCAGGTAGCATCCTTAAGTATATAAAGTATACCATAAGCCTGTGGGTGAAACGCCAACACTTGTGGGTGAAGCGCCAACACTTGTGGGACGGTGCGCAAGTGAGACTCTTCAGACTACTGTCCCTGTGGAGGTAGGGGATGGAGTTCCATATAGCAACCAAGATGCAAGGCTTAATGATGGGTTAGTAGCCATGGAAGCTCCTGAAAATGGACTGGTAGAAATTAGAACTTCTCCCTGTGAAAAGGTTGCAGGGCCTTTAGCCCAACTGAAGTGTGTCTACACTAATACACGCAACATGGGCAACAAGCAGGAGGAACTGGAAGCCATTGTACATAGGCGTAACTACAATATAGTAGCTAACACGGAAATATAGTGCAACGAGTCACACAAATACGGTGCTGCCATAGATGGGCATAAGCTCTTCAGAAGGGATAGGCAAGGACGGAAAGGTGGTGGGGTGGCCATGTATGTTAGGGAATGCTATGACTGCCTAGAGATTAGCGATAGTGACAACAGGGTTGAGTGCCTATGGGTGAGAATCAAGGGAAAGGCCAACAAGTCAGATATCATGGTGGGAGTTTGTTATAGATCACCTAACCAGAATAAAAGAATAGACAAAATATTCCATAGGCAGCTGAGAGAAGCCTCACGTTCATTTACCCTTGTACTCATGAGGAGACTTCAACTTCCTGGATATCTGCTGGATATATAACACAACAGAGAGGGAACAGTCGCAGAGGTTCGTGGAGTGTGTGGAAGATAACGTCCTGACACAGCTGGTGAAGGAGCCCACAAGGGAAGGTACCCTGCTTGGATCTGCTGTTTGCAAACAAATAAGGTCCTGTGGGGGATGTGATGGTTGGAGGCTGTCTTGGGCA
>NW_010179594.1:8550-8974 GCF_000695765.1 Mesitornis unicolor
CGACTGGGAGGCCGTTCTGAAGGGCAAAGGAGTCCAGGAAGGCTGGACATTCTTCAAGAAGGAAATCTAAAGGCACAAGACCAAGTCGTCCCTATGTGTTGGAAAATGAGCCGGCGGGGAAGAAGACCAGCCTGGCTGAACAGAGAGCTCTGGCTGGAGCTCAGGAAAAAGAAGAGAGTTTATGGTCTTTGGAAGAAGGGGCAGGCTACTCAGGAGGAGTACAGGGCTACTGTGACGCTGTGCAGGGAGAAAATTAGAAGGGCCAAAGTGCAGCTGGAACTTAATCTGGCTAGTGCTGTTAGAGACAATAAAAGGGGTTTCTATAAATACATTGACAACAAAAGGAGAACTAAGGAGAGTCTAACCCCTCTAGTAGCTGTGGGGGGAAGCATGGTGACCAGGAATGAGGAAAAGGCTGAGGTAC
>NW_010179595.1:0-6797 GCF_000695765.1 Mesitornis unicolor
AAATGCTGGTGGGGTGGCTGCCTGCAAGAGCGGCTCCACAGCCACAGCCTTCTGTGCCAAAGCAAGGGTCAGGAGCGGGAAGGGCTGCTTGGTCCATGTTCAGGCAGCAGTGTGGAGACCAAGGGTTTGATGTGTGCAGCTGAACGTCCTGGTGCAGTTTATGACTGAGCACTGCAGGGAACTCTTTGAGGAGGAGACGTCCGGCCTTTCCAGCCCATCAGCCGAGGAGTTGACAGTGCCCACTGAGAAACCCAGAGGTAAGAGGAGGGACTGAGGGCTGTCACAGGCTGGGGCTTGGCACAGCAGAAACCTGGGTGTTGAGAAGACAACTGGTGTAGAGCTTTGGGTGGGTTTTGCTTTAGGTGTCTCTTAATTCCAAGAAGTCACTTTGCTGCACATGCTTTTGCTTTCTAGACTTGCATTTGGAAGAGCAAATTGACCCCATCTCAGTAGACACCAAGAAAGAGGCAGAAGGTTTGCCTCATGCACCTGCTGTTCTGCTTGGTGTCCTCCAAGAAGCTGGGGTAGATACGGTGCTGGAGTCTGCAAGGAGAGAGGTATGTCAGCTCCCCAAACACTGTGTCAGCGTGTCTGGACAGGCAGGGCAGCTTCTGCTGAGGCCAAGTCCCTGCTGTGTCTCCGCCTGGCAGCAGATCTGGTGTGTGTTTGGGTTATTGCTCCACTAACCTCCCACCCCTGGGAGGATACGTAGTAAGGAAAAGTGGCAAGGGCTTTCCTCCAATGCGCTGGGTGTGTGCTTCATCGATCCAAATGCCCACAGAATACCTACAAAGAGACAAAAGGGAGTAGCTGTTAACTGGAGAGGGCTTTTGCTCAGGTCCTACTTCATCAAAGCTTTGTCAACTCTATTTTGGGGGAGCGAGAGGACTGCACAAAATGAGGCTGATGCAAACCAGCCAAAGGGATGTCCTCTGGAGAGCTAAGGTGGCAATTTGGCACTCAGTCGCTTACTGCGCCAGGTCGCCTCTTTCCACTGGATAACTCGGACCTTTCTGGTTTAGGCACCTCCAGCTTTGCCTCCGACCACCCCCAAGAGCTCAGCAGAGACCCTGCGGCACCCAGAACAACTGGCCAGCCTTTCAGAGGAGAGAAGGTAAAATGAGCTGGCTTTTGTAAAAATCTGACGCTGACTCCAGTGGATGGTGGATTTCCCTATCTAATCACACTGTGGGGTGCAAAGGTTTGCAGGCTCTCCCCAGGACAAGGAAAACAGAAGAAACCGCAAGAGAAAACAGGCTTGAGAGGAGATGGAAAGCTGCATGGAAGAGAAGAGGAGGAAGACAGAAAAAGTCTTCTGGGATGGAGCAACAAAAAGATGCAGGAAGGTCCATCAGATGAAGAGGCCCAGGTGTGTACCAGCAGGCTCTGCTGCCCATCTCTCCCAGCTCTCAAGCACTGCTCTAAGTCAGTCCACCTGGCTGGCAAGGGGTGGCGAGGGATGGTGCTGCGCAGGTTTTGGCAGGAACTCCATGGCAGCTCCCCAGGGGCTCCGGATTGAGCCCTGCTGCGTGGCACAGGGGCACGGTGCATCTCTGCACACACACAGCTCTGGAAGGGGACCAGGCGCCAGAGCCAGCCCATAGTCAGCACCAGCACTTGCTCTCTCTTCTGGGCCATGAACAATTCCTTGTGAAACGAGTTTCTCAAAGAAAGGGGAACAAAATGCAGCTTCTTCCTGCCTGCAGGCTCTTACCAGTGCTTTTGGGCCGTGTCATTGCAGGTGCCGATGCACTTTCACCGGCTGAACTGCTGTGACTCCTGGGCCCCCACAGTTGTTCTTTACATTAAAATGCTCTGTTCTCTCTTCTGACTGTGTTTGCTTTAGGGTATTCTGGAGTGAGGAGATGTTGTTTTGTGATGAATGCTCAGGGAGCAGTTTGGGGTTGTCCCTTGTCCCAGAATCCTTGCCAGCGGGCATCAGGGCTGAGTTGAGGTGCTTCAGGAGTGAAACCAAAGCACAAAGGGAGGAGGGTGGAGGTTGGAAGGGACCTGTGGAGATCATCTGGTCCAATATCTGCTCAAGTAGGCTCCCCTAGAGCAAGTTGCCCTGGCCCACATCCCGGTGAGTTTTTGGCGGTGTGCTGGTTAGCCCCTGATGCTCTTTAGGAGGGAATGAGTCCACCTCTTAGGCAGTCATCGTTCCATTTCTCTGTGAAGCATTTTGGAAAGAGGATCTCGCTATCTAGCTGAGCCACTCAAGTGCAGCAGTGACAAGCAGTGAGCAGAAGCCTATGCAAAGCCATAATCTTTCTCACTTCACACTTTGCTGACCCAGTGAAAGCCAGCTCATTGGAGCTCTTTTGCATTTTGTGAGTCCCCTTCAATTCATGGCTCTAGCTTGCAGCCTTGGAGACTTGGTGCACCTTGACATTTCACCGTGTGCCAATCCCCATGTAAGGGAACTGATCTATAGCAAATGCTGGGTACCACTGAGCAGAGCAGCGTGTGAGACAGCGTGGAGATGAAAAGGGATGCGCCTGACTCTCGACTGTGCCTGTTACACACCTTTTGCCTAACCACAACGGCTTTGTTCTCCGTGCCACTGTTGCAGTTTTAACCTGGTCTGTTCACAGTCTCTTCTGCTGACATATCTTTCTGAATGCTGTTGCTTGCACCCTGCCCCTGCTTTAGCTGCTTTGCACCCTCCGGCCTCTCTCAGTGCTGGCAAGAGGAATTTGGTGGTGTGTTATGGGTTAAGGGTTAACAGCCTGAAAGGGAAGCACAGGTGGTGTCTGTAGGACCCTGGGGGGTCAGAGATCAGTACTGTTCCCTCCCCTTTCCGGCCACAGTCTATAAAAAACTGAGGAGGCCCAAGGTTTTCGGGGCTTTTCCTGGTTTCTTATGCTGCTTCCTGTCGCATCTCGGGATGGCTGGGCCTAGCTCCACGTGCTCGGCAGCATCCACCACCACCCGCTCCTGGCACCACTGTGGTCCCTGGTGACGAGGCACAGCGGTCACAGTGGCCACGAGGCACTGCTCAGACATTTCCACTCGGAACTACTGGGATTGGGTTTTGTATATAGTTCAATATCCTTTATTCCGTATTAATTGCCTTTTCCATTCCCCTGTTATTTTTCATTCAACTTGTTACAGTCTTAACTTCCAACCTTGTGCAAAGCATCTTTTTCTCTATTCCCTTTTTTTAATCCTCCCCTGGGAGGGTAGGGGACAATAGAGAGAAAATCCTGCTCCCTGGGCTTGCCCTGAGCCTTAAACGGAGACAGTGGTGAGAAGCGCAGCAGGGCAGAGCTGGGAGCTGCAGAGTTGCGTGTGACAAGGCCACGCGTGTTGGCTGCCCTAAGTGTTTTGCTGTGGAAGGTGCCAAGTGGAGGATAAATCCCTGTTGGCTGGTGCTGCTCCCTGGAAAGAGCAGCTCTTGAATCTGTCTTGGTAAGCTGGGCAAGTGGCAGTGATTTGGGAGAGGGTTTCTCTATTGTAAAAGTATGGTGCCCCAGCAGTGGCTCCTCATATGCACTAGTTCCTTCTGCTCTCAACTATTTCCCTGGCTGCAGCAATATTGTTTCCATCCCCCACCACCTGTCATCATCTCCACAGACCTTTTAAAGCCTCTGCAATGAAAGCTTCTCAAACAAGCTTCTTGTTTGGCATTTCACATCCTTCCAGCACTGCAGCTCTGTGGCACTCCCTGCAAACACCCCCTGGCAGCACCTGGGAGTGACAGGAAGAGTATTATGCCCTCCAGGAAGAAGAAATAATGAAGTGGCTGAAAGAATGGGCTTGCTCAGGTGGGTGAGTATGTAAAGCTTGTGAGTTGAAACAAAATCCATCCTTTACATAGGGATCCTTTTATGTTCAATACAGTATTCTGCTCACACAGGTTTGTTTTACATGACTGGAGGATGATTTGAGTTCACTGAATTAATTTTGACCTCTGTAGAAGGAGCAGAACATCTGTGACCTTGGGTCACATACACGCAACTGTACTACAGCAGTGTTGCTGCTTGTGTTGAGGATCACAGCTTCAGGGTGCCAGGCACTGCAGGATAAATGCCGTCCCTTGTCCCCTAAGCAAAATTCTACAGGAAAAAACAGCTGTCATAGCCGGCAGCTGCTGAAAAGCAATCTACAGACTTCACTTGAAGGAGAAGCAACCAACCTGTTGGCCTCATTTTGTAGCACAGCTTACTAGATATTGGAGCTATGATGTGCTTGTATGCTATCTCACCTGCAACAGAACCTGGACCCGGTGCCCAGAGCAAGACATAAAAGATATAAGTGCCAGACTTGATATTCATAGCAAGAGTTGTAATCCCATGTAGGATGATGCTCAAAAATATTTCTATGCACAAAATGCTTATGACCTTGTGCCTGCAGATATATATAGTTTTATGCTTTAAGGCATATTTTATATTAAAGATAGGTACTTCTAGAGAAAGAACTTGGCATGCATTTTAAAGCTATAAACATAAGAGCTCTCAAAGTACATGAGCCTGTGCTGTCTGCCTCCACATTCGTATCTCCTTCATCTGTTTCATGTTGCCAAATTTGTTTGTTGGCTTTTGCTGTCAGCGGAGATAAACCAGTGCTAATTTAGTCCACAGTATTTCTTTTTCAGTCTTGTGCTATGGAGCCAAATGCTCTGCTGAGATAAATCAGCACCTATCTTAGCCATTGTCTGGAGCAGCCATGGAATAAGCCGGCTGCTGCTGTGACAAGGAATTACAGCTGTCCTGCACCACGTTTGGCCTGTGAAATTAGAAAGTGAGGCATGAAATTAGCAGCTGCTGTGTTTGTTGCTCATTCTGCTGACAAGAATGTTGTATGACATTAGTGTAGGTGTTTCCTGCAGCCCAGTGTGAGAACCTGCGGGCCAGTTTCCATTCTGGTTTAACATTTAGGGTTGGGAGTACACAGAACTGCAGAAGCAGCACAGTGAGATGTGACGTTGTGTCTGGGCTCCTGCACAGGCTCAAACATGACTAAGGTGCTTTTTCCAAAAAAACTCCTACAGAACATTAAATTACCCCCAAAACAACAAGAGCCAACCTTGCATATGCCTTTCTTGTGTCTCCACATAGGATCAAGGAACAAGTTTGGTTAATTCCCAAATCCAATTGGAAAAAAAATATTTTTTAATATGATATTCTTTACTACAGAAAAATATTTCAGTTCAGCCAGTTTTTTTCTTTATCTGAGCATGTTTTGTGATGGAAGACCCGTAAGAGGTGGAGAATAATTTCCATCCTACTAGGGAGATAAGGAGGCTGGGGTATGGAGGAGAGGGAGCTGGCTTTCCCCACAGTCACACAGCAGTCAAGGTTGCA
The DNA here is from genome assembly GCF_000695765.1 of Mesitornis unicolor. Lineage (NCBI taxonomy): Eukaryota > Metazoa > Chordata > Aves > Mesitornithiformes > Mesitornithidae > Mesitornis > Mesitornis unicolor. Next base: position 5,307 of record NW_010179595.1, read on the forward strand.
GTTGGAAAGTAGATCCAGACCTCTTGAATTCTGTTTTCTTGCTCTTTCTGTTTGAATATTTTCTGTCACTTTGTGATGATTACCACCCAGTCCTGCCATTTCAACAGAGCTAATGTTTTAAAAGAATAGAATAGAATAGAATAGAATAGAATAGAATAGAATAGAATAATGAGAAGGTGTTGAAGATGCCAGGTAGAATCATCCACGTAATCCCTTCAGATGCAGCTCATAGATTGCATAGGAAGAAATGTTTCTCCTCCTTCCAATTTCAGGCCATTGATGAATTTTGCCATCAAATTTTGCCATGATCAATTTTTTTGGTAGGTATAACAGGCTGGCTGAGGCCAGGTGGAGGTGATCTCTCTCATGGCCTTGTACATATGCAATTAGTTGCAAGAGCAAAGGGCTCTATGCCTGCCACTATTTCTGCTCAAAACATGCCTGGCTCATCAGCTCTGCTTCCAATGCAGTTCAACTGAAAATTGTGCAGTCAGGAACTGGCATCATCTCTGATGTGTCTTGTATCTGACAGGTTTCAGCAGTGGGTGTGTGAACTGGGACGAGGTTCCTGGCAGCAGGGTTACTCCCAGTACAGAAATACATGTGTAGTGAACATATGCTTGCCCGAAGCTGCCTCTTGTTGGCATCCCAGGGATGGGGACTGAAATATGGTTGGGTGGCATTTTGGTGTGAGCAGTTATTTATTAAAAAAACCCCAAAGAACAACAAAAACATGGGGGTGGGGAGAACCCAATGGGTAAAAAGAAACCCAACCCAAACAAGCTGGGGAGAATGGAAAGCAATTTCAGGTCAGTCAGATGACTTTGCTAGTCAAATGTGGCCAGCTGTTTGAGTGAAGTTTCTCTTGGGAAAGTTCAAGCATTTTATTTCAGACTTTTAAGCAAAACTCTTTTGTTTATCAATGGCTTTTGTTCAGAGCTGAACTAATTGCAATTACAAATTAAAAAAAAAAAGGAAAAAAAAGAGCTGGAGAGGAATGAAAGCAAATGCTGAACTTGAAGCCAAGTGAGCGTAAGGGCTGGGGAGGAGCTGGTGAAAGCAATGATATTTTAGATCAGGAGTGACCAGGACGCTCTTTCCTTCAGGTCTGTTTTTTTTCTGGCTCTTCCACCAAGTTGAAAAATGCCTTATTTTGCATGAGTATAAACTATAGTAATCTTGGTTCAGAGATTATTTGTACAAGCTAGAATTTGTCAGAGGAAAATGAGGAAAGCTGTGACATCCCTGATTTATGCTAGGGCTTCACCTGACCTCCAGCATGAAAGATGATATATGTTTTTTCCTGTAGTTTCTTGGAAATGAGTTTTCCACCAGCTGCCTCTCATAGCTGATGAGGTCTCTGATGTGACATAAGAACATGGATTTTTCAAGCTCTTAGTGAAATGTTCAGGCTGGACAACTATTGCTGTTGATGAGCAGCTAATTTTAATTTAATTCATATATATTATATATATAAATACACATAAACCT
>NW_010179596.1:0-1521 GCF_000695765.1 Mesitornis unicolor
GACCCTGATAACGGGGGGGGGACCCCAGTGATGGGAAGGGGACCCCAATGACGGGGGGGACCCCAGAGATGGGGAGGGGACCCCAGTGACAGGGGGGGACCCCAATGATGGGGAGGGGATCCCAATGATGGGGAGAAGCCCTGATAATGGGGAAGGGACTCCAATAATGGGGAGGGGTCCCCAGTGATGGTGAGGGGACCCTGATGACGGGGAGAGGACCCCAATGATGGGGAAGGGACCCTGATGTGGGGGGGGACTCCAATGATGAGGAGGGGTCCCCAGTGATGGGGAATGGACCCCAGTGATGGGGAAGAACCTTAATAATGGGGAAGGGACTCCAATAACGGGGAGGGGACCCCAATGACAGGGGGGCACCCCAATGATGAGGAGGACCCCAGTGATGGGGAGGGGTCTCCAGTGATGGGGAGAGGACCCCAGTGATGAGTAGGGGTCTCCAATGATGGGTAGGGGACCCTGATGACAGAGGGAGACCCTGATGATGGGGAGGGGACCCCAGTGATAAGGAAGAGACCCTGATAATGGGGAAGGGACTCCAATAACGGGGAGGGGTCCCCAATGATGGTGAGGGGACCCCAGTGATGGGGAGGGATCTCAAGTGATGGGGAGGGGTCCCCAATGATGAGGAGAACCCCAATGATGGGGAGGGGGCCCCAATGATGGGCACGGGACCCAGATAATGGGGAGGACCCCAGAGATGGGGAGGGGTCCCCAGTGATGGGGAGGGGTCCCCAGTGATGGGGAGGGGTCCCCAGTGATGGGGAGGGGTCCCCAGTGATGGGGAGGGGTCCCCAGTGATGGGGAGGGGTCCCCAGTGATGGGGAGGGGTCCCCAGTGATGGGGAGGGGTCCCCAGTGATGGGGAGGGGTCCCCAGTGATGGGGAGGGGTCCCCAGTGATGGGGAGGGGTCCCCAGTGATGGGGAGGGGTCCCCAGTGATGGGGAGGGGTCCCCAGTGATGGGGAGGGGTCCCCAGTGATGGGGAGGGGTCCCCAGTGATGGGGAGGGGTCCCCAGTGATGGGGAGGGGTCCCCAGTGATGGGGAGGGGTCCCCAGTGATGGGGAGGGGTCCCCAGTGATGGGGAGGGGTCCCCAGTGATGGGGAGGGGTCCCCAGTGATGGGGAGGGGTCCCCAATGATGGGGAGGGGGCCCCAATGATGGGCACGGGACCCAGATAATGGGGAGGACCCCAGAGATGGGGAGGGGTCCCCAATGATGGGGAGGGGTCTCCAGTGATGGGGAGGGGACCCTGATGACAGGGGGAGACCCTGATGATGGGCAGGGGACCCCAGTGATGGGGAGGGGACCCCAGTGATGGGCAGGGGACCCTGATAATGGGGAGGACCCCAATGATGGGGAGGGGTCCCCAATGATGAGGAGAACCCCAATGATGGGGAGGGGCCCCCAGTGATGGGGAATGGACCCCAGTGATGGGGAAGAACCCTAATAATGGGAAAGGGACTCCAATAATGGGAGGGGACCCCAATGACAGGGGGGGACCCC
>NW_010179596.1:1647-1860 GCF_000695765.1 Mesitornis unicolor
GTGATGGGGAGGGGTCCCCGTACCTGTTGATGCCGCTGCGGCGCAGGTCCTGTCCCCGCAGGCTGAAGTCCCCCACGTAGGTGGGCGCCAGGCACTTGATGAGGTCCTCCTCGACGCCCCCCGCCGTGGTCACCAGGACGTCCACCTGCGTCACCCCCAGCCCCACCCCGGGGTCAGCGCCTCGGGGACCCCCGGGGACACCCCAGGGATGGG
>NW_010179597.1:0-268 GCF_000695765.1 Mesitornis unicolor
CATGTGTCCCCATGTCCCCATGTGTCCCCATTTTCCCCTGTCCCCCCTGGAGCTGCACTCCATGGAGATGGGACATGGGGGTCCATAGGTCTGTGGGGTGCAGGTCTATGGGTCCATAGGTCTATGGAATGTGGGTCTGTGGGTCCATAAGTCCATAGGTCTGTGGGATGTGGGTCTGTGGGTCCATAGGTCTATGGGGTGCAGGTCTATGGGTCCATAGGTCTGTGGGGTGCAGGTCTATGGGTCCATAGGTCTATGGGGTACAGGC
>NW_010179597.1:310-896 GCF_000695765.1 Mesitornis unicolor
TGTGTGGGTCCATAGGCTGTGTCCCCATGTCCCCCCATGTCCCCATGTCCCCCCAGGCCAGCTCTCTGGTCCCCACACGCTGCTGGAGCTGCACTCCATGATCTATAGGTCCATGGGTTCAGGTCTATGGGGTGCAGGTCTGTGGGCCCATAGGTCTATGGGATGTGGGTCTATGGGTCCATAGGTCCATAGGTCTGTGGGGTGCAGGTCTATGGGTCCATAGGTCTATGGAATGTGGGTCTGTGGGTCCATAAGTCCATAGGTCTGTGGGATGTGGGTCTGTGGGTCCATAGGTCTATGGGGTGCAGGTCTATGGGTCCATAGGTCTGTGGGGTGCAGGTCTATGGGTCCATAGGTCTATGGGGTACAGGCTCCCCCCAGGCCAGCTCTCTGGTCCCCACACGCTGCTGGAGCTGCACTCCCTGGAGACGGGGATGGTGACGGAGCGCCGCTTCCTGGCCGTGGTGCCGTCCAACTTCCTGGGGCACCTGAGCGGGCTGGTGTTCAACGGGCGGCCCTACCTGGACCTGTGCAAGGACGGGGACATCAGCTCGTGCCAGCTGAACGCGCGCTTCGGCCGCCGCGC
>NW_010179597.1:1241-2423 GCF_000695765.1 Mesitornis unicolor
CCCGACGGCCTCATCCTGTTCAGCGGTGGCAACGGCAACGACTTCCTGGTGGTGGAGCTGGTCAAGGGGTGAGCGGGGACATTGGGGGCATTTGGGGAGCATGGGGACATTGGGGACACTGGGGACATTGGGGCGTCTTGAACCTCATAGGACCTTGGGGACCATGGGGACTTTGGGCACTATGAGGACACTGGGGGCACTGGGAGGTGCTGGGGACATTGGGGACACTGGGGACCATGGGGACACTGGGGACACCTGGAGCTGGAGCTGGTCAAGGGGTGAGCGGGGACACTGGGAGGTGCTGGGGACGTTGGAGCACTGGGGACATTGGGGCGTCTTGAACCTCATAGGACCTTGGGGACCATGGGGACTTTGGGCACTATGAGGACACTGGGGGCACTGGGAGGTGCTGGGGACATTGGGGACACTGGGGACCATGGGGACACTGGGGACACCTGGAGCTGGAGCTGGTCAAGGGGTGAGCGGGGACACTGGGAGGTGCTGGGGACGTTGGAGACACTGGGGGATGTTTGGGACACTGGGGACCGTGGAGACTTTGGGGACTCATGGGGACATTGGGGACACTGGGGACCATGGGGACACTGGGGACACCTGGAGCTGGAGCTGGTCAAGGGGTGAGCGGGGACACTGGGAGGTGCTGGGGACGTTGGAGACACTGGGGGATGTTTGGGACACTGGGGACCGTGGAGACTTTGGGGACTCATGGGGACATTGGGGACACTGGGGACATTGGGGACACATCCTGGTGGTGGAGCTGGTCAAGGAGTGAATGGGGTTGGTGGGGACATTTGGGGACCATGGGGACATTGGGGACACTGGGGACACTGGGGTCATTGGAGGCACTGGGGACATTGGAGACATTGTGGGGGTCCTGGTGGTGGAGCTGGTCAAGGGGTGAGCGGGGTTGGTGGGGACATTTGGGGACGTTGGGGACCATGGGGACATTGAGGACATTGGGGACATTGGGGTCACTGGGGGGGTCTTGAACCTCATAGAACCTTGGGGACCATGGGGACTTTGGGAACTATGAGGACATTGGGGACACTGGGAGGTGTTGGGGACATTGGGGACACTGGGGACACTGGGGACACCTGGTGCTGGAGCTGGTCAAGGGGTGAGCGGGATTGGTGGGGACATTTGGGGACATTGGGGGCCATGGGG
>NW_010179597.1:2562-2792 GCF_000695765.1 Mesitornis unicolor
GAGATTGGGGACACTGGGGACACTTGGGGGGTGCTGGGGACATTGGAGGGGTCCTAGGGACATTGGGGACATTGGGGATCATGGGGACACTGGGGATATTTGGGACATTGGGGACATTTGGGTCACTGGGCACATTGAGGGGTCCTGGGGACACTGAGGATATTGGGGTCATTGGGGACCATGGGGACATTGGGGACACCTGGGGGGTGCTGGGGATATTGGGGGGGGTC
>NW_010179598.1:0-2868 GCF_000695765.1 Mesitornis unicolor
AAAGGGGGAAAAAATTGAGGGAAAAAGAGGAAAATGGGAGGGAAATTGAGGGAAAGGGGGGAAACTTGAGGGAAAATGGGAGGAAAAGTGAGTTAAAAGGGGCAAAATGTGAGGCAAAAGGAGGAAAATTGAGGGAAAATGAGGAAAATGGAAGGAAAATTGAGAGAAAATGTGGAAATTGAGGGAAAAATGGGGGAAAATGGGAGAAATTGAGGGAAAAATGGGGGGAAAATGGGAAAATTGAGGGAAAATGGGGAAATTGAGGGGAAATTGAGGGAAAATGGGGGAAATTGAGGGGAAAATGGGGAAAAATTGAGGGGAAAAATTGAGGTAAAATGAGGGAAAATGGGGGGAAAATTGAGGAGAAAATAGAGAAATTTGAGGGAAAAAATTGAGGGAAAATGGGGAAATTGAGGGGAAAATGGGGAAAAATTGAGGGGAAAAATTGAGGTAAAATGAGGGAAAATGGGGGGAAAATTGAGGAGAAAATAGAGAAATTTGAGGGAAAAAAAAATTGAGGGAAAAGGTTTGAGGGAAAATGGGAGTGGGGAAAAATGGGAGAAATTGAGGGAAAATGGGGAAATTGAGGGAAAAATTGAGGGAAAAATGAGGTAAAATGGGGGGAAATGGGAAAATTGAGGGAAAATGGAAATTTGAGGGAAAAAGTTGAGGTAAAATGGGGGAAATTTGAGGGAAAATGGGAGGAAATTTGAGGCAAAAGGGGGAAAAAGGCAAAAGGAGCAAAAAGATTGAGGGAAATTGAGGGGAAATGGGGAGAAAATTGAGGGGAAAGGAGGAGAATGGGAGCAAAATTGGGGGAAAATTGAGGGAGAATGGGGAAAATTGAGGGAAAATTGAGGGGAAAGGAGGAAAATGGGAGAAAATTGAGGGAAAGTGGGGAAAAAATTGAGGGAAAATGGGGGAAATTGAGGAAAAATGGGGGAAAAATTGAGGGGAAGGAGGAAAATGGGAGGAAAATTGAGGGAAAGGGAAAAAAATTGAGGGAAAAGGAAGGAAAACTGAGGAAAAGTGTGAGGGAAAATTGAGGGAATGGAGGGAAAATTGTGAGGGAGAAACTGCTGGGAAATGGGGATAAAGTGTGAGAAAATAGAGGAAAAATTGAGGAAACTCAGGAGGAGGAAATGAGGGGGGAAATGGGGGGGAAATGTGAAGGAAAAATGAGGAAAATGGGAGAAAAAAGGGAAAAAAGTGTGAGGGGAAATGGGGGGGAATGGGGCTAAAATGTGAGGAGAAATGGAGGAAAAAGGGAGAGAAAGTTGAGGAAAACCAAGAGGAGGAAAAAGAGGAAACGTGTGAGGAGGAAATGAGGGGAAAATGTGAGGAAAATTGAGGGGAAAAAGAGGGAAAATGGGAGGAATCTCTGATCCTTTCATATTTTCCCTCACACTTTTCCCTCGTTTTCCCTGTTTTTCTCCTCACATTTTGCCTCTTTCGCACTTTTCCCTCATTTCCCGTCCTTTTCTCCTCACTTTTTTTACCCCTTCCTACTTTTCCTCATTTTCCCTCACACTTTTTCCTCATTTTCCTCCTTTTTTTCTGTTTTCTTTTCCTTTTCATTCGAACTCTTCCTTAATTTTCTGTTCTCTTCGCACACTCTCCTTGCCTTTTCATGTTTCTTTCTCATTTTGTTAAATTTCCCCTCATTTTCCCCTCATTTTCCTCGCCTTTTCTTTCACATTTTCCTCATTTTCCCTCATTTTCTCTCACATTTTTGTCAGCTTTTCCTTTTACAATTTTCCTTCATTTTCCCCTCACGTTTTTCTCCCATTTTTCCTCCTTTTCCCCTCGCATTTTCCTCACCTTTTCCTTTCAAACTTTTCCCTCTTTTCCCCCTCACTTTTTCCCTCTCTTTCTCCATTTTTCCTCACATTTTCTCCTCTTCTCACGCATTTTCCCCATTCTTCTCTGTAGTTTTCTTTGATTTTTCTTCCTTAAATTAAAGGATAAAACAACGGGAGGGGAGAAGTGTGGGGGGAAAAAAAATGGCGAGGGAAACGTGAGGAGAAAAGGAGGAAAAATGAGGGGAAAATCAGGGGAAAATATGAAATTAAAGCATAAAAACGTGACAAGAAAAAGAGGAAACGGGTGAGGGAACATGAGGGGAATATATGAAATTAGAGGATAGAAAAATTGAGGAGAAAAGGGGGAGAAATGAAGGAAAAGTCGGGGAAAATGAGGGGAAAGTGTGGAAAAAAGGAAGGAAAATGTGAGGCGAAAAGGAGGGAAACTGAGGAAAAAGTGAAAGGATAAAAAATATGAGGAGAAATGAAGGAAAAGTGAGGGGAAATGGGAGAAGAATGGGAAAGGAAAAGGTGAGGAAAGTGTGAGGAGAAAAGAGGGGAAAATGAGGGGAAAGTCTGAAATGAATGGATAAAAAATGTGAGAGGAAAGTGTGAGGGAAAAGAGGGGGAAATATGAAATTAAAGGATAAAAAAGGTGAGGAGAAAAGGAAACATGAAGGGAAAATGAGGGAAAAGGAGGGAAAAGTTAAAAAAGGGCAAGGAAAACGTGAGGAGAAAAAGAGGGGAAATTATGGCAAAGTGTGAGGGGAAAGTGTTTGAAAAAGAGCAAGGAAAAGGTGAAAAGGAGGGAAAATGAGGGGGAAATGTGAGGGAGAGTAAGAGAAATATGAAATGAAAGCATAAAAATGAGGAGAAAAAGAGGGGAAATGAGGGGAAAGTGGGACAGAAAAAGGTAACGCGAATGTGAGGGGAAAATGAGGGGAAAGTGTGGAAAAAATAAGGAAAATGTGAGGAGGAAAGGAGGGAAACGGAGGGGAAGTGTGAAAGGAAAAGGGGAAGTAAAGGTGAGGGGAAAATGAGGGGAAAATGTGAGGGGAAAATGAGG
>NW_010179599.1:0-3108 GCF_000695765.1 Mesitornis unicolor
CTCCTCCATCCTGATAGACTACTAAGGTGAACGAAGACCTGCAGCCTGGACCCTACAGATTGCTAAATAGAGACAGTCCCTAACTTGGTGAAGTGGACTTGACTGTGGCAGGAGATGGTGTGGAACAAGAGGTGGAATGTTATGGTTTAAGGGTTACCAGCCTGAAAAGGAAGGACAGGTGGTGTCTGTAGGACCCTGGGGGGTCAGAGGTCAGTACTATTCCCTCCCCTTTCCTGCCACAGTCTAAAAAAAACCGAGGAGGCCCAAAAAAACCAAGGAGGCCCGAGTTTTTTGTGGACTTTCCTAGCTTCCAGGGCAATTTTCTGGTAGTATTTCTGGATGGCTGGGCCTATCTCCTCTTGCTCGGCAGCATCCACCACCATCTGCTCCCTGGCACCACTGCGGTCCCTGGTGACGAATCACAGCAGCTACGAGGCACTGCTCAGACACTTCCACTCGGGACTACTGGGATTGGGTTTTGTATGTAGTTAAATATCCTTTGTCCCTTATTAATTCCCTTTTCCTTTTCCCTGTTGTTTTCATTAAACTTGTTACAGTCTTAACTTCCAACCTTGTGTGAAGCATCTTTTCTCTATTCCATTTTTTTTAATCCTCCCCTGGGAGGATGGGGGACAATAGAGAGAAAATCCTGCTCCCTGGACTTGCCCTGAGCCCTAAATGGAGACACCATGGGACAAAAAAACCAATGAGATCCATTCCTAATTTTAGCACTCTTTTAGCACTGTATTTGCAGTGTAACTTCGTTCTTGGATTTCACTGAATTTTCTTCCAGCTCTTGATTCCTCAGGAAACTCACTAGGTGGCTGTCTAAGAACACACATATTCTTTTACTTGCAAAACACGACCCTTTCACTGCTGTGCCATTCTCTGACCTCGCACTGGAGAGCACCCTCTCATCAGCCACATCAGGTACCGGCTACCAGCTGCAAGATCTGCGCTGAGGGAACCCAGCCCCACACGTAGTGGACACCAGATCCCTTTGATTAAACCACTTTTGTTCTCCAAGACAGAATTAAGTATTTGTATCAACTAAGTCCAAGCCTTGCTTGAATGACTTCCTTGCAACACCATTTTTTTTTTAATTCTCTGCAGTATTCATAGGAGCTAGGTAAAAACAAGGAAGGTACACTGTGCGTAACTAAGGCTGCTTGGTTCTTCCAGTAAGCTAGAGGAGTGAGGCAGAGCAGCTTTCAGAATCTGGAAATTGTGGTTTGTATGCGAGGGGATAGACTGAGGAAAAAATACGTGCTGTTCACTTAACATCCTTCTTCTTGTTGAAGTCCCTATTACCAGGTGTGGCTTGAGTTTGGCTTATATGCACTGATTTTGTATGGTTATGAATCCTGTAACTTAAGAGAAATTATTTCTGATTGAGATGAAAATTGGACCCCAAGGCTCAGGCTGAGCTGAACTTTGGGCATGTATCTCAGTTTTCCAAAGCTTTACACTGGAAACCCTGACTTACGAAGGAAAGTATGCATGGATCCATCTCCAGTCCATGTGTCATCCTATTGTACTGCAGAATATAAAGCAGGGAATAAGACCACACAGGAACGCATCTCTCTAGAGCACCTCTGAATCTTACTTACATGGTTTGTGTTACCCTGTACTATCCCAGAAAGATGAGGTAGGGAATAGGCAGTATCTTGCCTCTGCCTTAATGTGATTGCAGCAAAGCTGAATGGACACATGGCTGGGAATTATTGCAGTTGCTTAGCATGGAGAAACAAGGGGGAGGATGGGAGAAAAGTGGGGAATATAAATGTTATCTGTACTTAATCATTTTTTTTCCCATCACTGTGTTTTCAACAGGATACATTTCATAAAACAATAATTTTCCTTTTAGCATAGCCTTGTTGAAAAAACCTAGATTTACCTGACACTTTAACAATTTTCAGTTGAAAACACTGAAATGAGATACTTGGTCTGAGGGTTGGGTCAACTCCATATCTTCTAGAAAATCTCAGACTGTGAAATAGTTTGTTTCCTGTCATCAGGACAAAAAATGCTGTTGTACAACTCTCCAGTGCCTTCTGGGAGTTGTAATTCGCTTGTTCTCTGCCTAGTTCTGGTACTTTTTGGCACTCTGCAACTACATGATACCTTTTCCACGTGAAGATAAGTGCATAGTTTTAAGCCTTAATTGGCCATAAATCTTAATTTGCATATTGCAAATTAGCTGAAATAATAACAAATTGCCAAAGTGGTTTTTGCATAGCCGTCAGGCGAGTATGAAAGTATTCTTGGCTCAGAATCCACAGGATTAATATGAAATGCTAAAACATGATACTGGAGCTGATCAAACCATGCAGCCTACACCTGAGGGGAATTTTTCTCATGGAATTCATAAAAATGTCCTTATTTTCTCTTGATTAGATGTGACTGTTAAGGTTTAAATAGAAAGCAGCAACTTGTACGTGGACAGCAGTGGGAGCTTTACTGTTCCAAAGCCATAACTTTTAATCAGCATAGTTCCCTGTTAAAGTGGATTACCCCAAGACACTTCACAACCCACTCTGCTTCCCACCCCCTCAATGGCTTAGGAGGGGAGCTTTGGAACAGGAGGAGAGAAGCAGTGAAAAAGGGGATGCAATTGCCCGAAAGAGACAGAGCTATGTGCCAAAAAGTCTGAAGGTTTCAGGACTGTATGATTCTCACATTATTAGCATTTTATTTTTTAATCAACTGCTGTTTTTAAAAAGGCAAATCCACTGTTTGCCTTGCTCTAATGTATAGTAAGTATGCCACAGTAACACAATTTGGAAACTGAGGTGTAAACTCTCCTTTGAAAAGTTCTTTGGTAGTTGAAGGATGCTGGCTAGGATCCATCCAGTGGGCATGAGGTTCAGAAGGTTAATGAGAAGTTCAGAGAAGAGCATTTATGAAGCCAGCACCAAGAATAGCCCAGTTCTTGAAGTAATCTGTTCCTGGGCAAAGGGTGATTGTGTAATCGAGGAAGCTGGGTAACTACTTTACTCTGGCTGCTTTCTGAACAAGATGACATAGCAATAGTTTGGGTTTTTTTCCACCTTAATTAAGTTCCTTATATATATATATAATATGGCCAAATGCCAGGTCCTGCACTTG
>NW_010179600.1:0-16546 GCF_000695765.1 Mesitornis unicolor
CAGAGAACATGATAAAAATATATAACATTATATTTCATATTTAGATTTTTTTATATATTGTTATACAATTAATATTTTCCTCAGCATCTTTGTTTTTATGTCAAAATTCTATGATTTTTCATTAATTTTTCCTTCAGAAATTTGGGGGTATTTTTTTGAATTCTAGTCCTTACTTCCCTAACAGTATGCCATCTCTCATTTTCTTTGCCTTTATGGTGCAAATGGTTGATAAAAAATGCATTATTATTGATCATATTAAACAATCAAAGTGAATGTTCCTTTTGAATTTTTTTGCTGTATTTATACCATTAATTCTAATAGTCTAAAAGGCCTTTTTTGAATTATACTATAATCTTATACCATAACTCCATGATTTAACAATTTTTTGATAAGTAGGATAAATAATCAGCTCACAACTGGATGTCAGAAAGAGGTGAAAAGGAAGCACTCAACAGGTTACCTGACAAGTATGTATTACCCTGACAAGTCACAGGAATTAAAGCAGAGATGACATAAAAATAAATACATGCTAATTTATATTTATTTATCTATGGAGTCTCCTGAGTTAACTTAAAAATAGAGATCAGTACTTATTTACGGTATTCATTTCCCCTTATTCAGAGAGGCAGAAGAAATTTGAAAAACAAACACAACACTGTATGATGAAGGAAGAAAATCGTATAATGAATAAAAATAGTAATTTATAATTATTTGAAACAATAGTGACCTTCCCAAAAACTCATAAGGTAACAATTGGTGTAAATACATTAAGCTTATAAAATAATTTAATCCCTTAATCAAGTGTAGAAAAAATCCTACCCATTCAACCCTTCAGTTAAGATTTTTAGGATGATCTACAATGTTGCTTCTACTGACTTTTGATTACAAACAGCAGCAGTCATAGAATTTTGCGCAATAGTTTACTATTGAACATAAATCAAATCTCTTTTCTTTGACAATGAAGATGGACATTAATGAAATCAGAAATATCAACACCAGCCTTCAGTAAGGCATTGATTTTGCCCCAGTTGTCTCATTATCTTTTAATGATTTCTTCACACATGATATTTTTCTGGTTACTACATATGTATTCATGATGTACAAGCTTGAGATTTTCAATTACTGTATAACTTTCTAAATTTAATATTTTTATGTGGAGTTGAAATTTTGGTTATAGATATTGTATATACTGGATGAATCTACCATAGTTTAGTTTTCCTAGTTGCACAAATACACAGAGGAGTTAATATGCATAAGGTTTGGTGATGGAGGCATGTGTATCTAGTGAAGAATGCATTTCTCCTAAGATACAGTAACCAGTTATGAATATCCCTTTATGTAGTGCTTTATTCATAACTTAATTCAAATTACATAAAACAACTGGATTTTGTAAACAAAATATCTATTTCTGTCTTCACTATTGATGTGTATCATAAAAATACATCTTTAGAGTTCTACTCTGCTTTGCAGTGGACCCTGGCATTTTGTCTTTGTCCTTTCTAATTATTAACTGGATGAAATTTTTACAAAAGAATACCTTAGGCTGTTTAGAAAACGACATTTAAAATTTGTTGCAGTTAAAACTCATTGATGCTTAGCAAAATGCTGCAGTTGTTACTTACTGTCACCATGGCAAAGTAAAGGCCCCAGTTTGTAAGCTGCTTCAGAATTTGGTCTGTCAGTATCTGTGATCACAATTACAGTTACTGGTAGATGCTCCTTGTAGGAAAGGAATCCAGTATCATTAGTCCTGAAAAGGTAAAATGAAAGCCATAGTTCTAAATGTTTCTGATAAACATTTTGTCATCGACATATTGCTGGGGAGAAGGAAAGAATTAAATTATGAAAAAGTGCTCTTTTTCATATAACTCTATGGGTAACACAAGAAATTGTGAATACAAACGAAAGCTTTGGTATTGATATTGTGATCATTTGACAGGACGGAAACAGTTTCAAGGGAAATGGACAGCTTTATGGTTGTGCTTGTCTTCATAAGCATGAGAAAACTCTTTTTGACATAAATGGGTATCTAACTGGATGCCTAAGCTAACGTATTTGCCCATGTGAGTAATTTTATGTTGGTGATGGCATACTGTATTTATAATAACCTCTCTATTCATTATGGAATATTAAATGGCTTAGTATAACTTTCAAATAAGTTTAACTTTATTTTTCCTGCTTCACCTTCACTAAAGTTAAAAAGAATCAAACAGAAAAATATGAAGTCATGCTTAGTTGTATTGGGTGGCTCCAATGTCAGACCCACCTCTGATCAGGGCCAAGCCAATCATTGCCTCTGTGAATTATTGTATTTAATTGGGGTGCAGTGCACCCACTCTCTCTCTCTCTCTCTCTCTTTTGCACTGGCCCCAACCAGCACAGCCCCCGGTGGAGGCAGTATGGCCCTGGCCCTGGCCTCGGCCCTGCCCCAGTCCAGCCGGGCTGGGCCAGCCTGCCTCCAACTTAAGCTCAAGCCCAACTGCAGCTTCAGACCAAAAGAGAAAGCCTGGAACTTTTCAAAACTATCAGAAGGGATCCACAGCAGAGAAAGCAGAGGGGAACAACTGTACAAACACCAAGGTCAGTGAAGGAAGAAAGGAGAAGGGGAAGGAGTTGTGCAGAGCTGAGATTCTCCCCTGTAACCTGTGATGAGAGTGCAGGTCAACCCATCTGCATCTCGTGGAGCTTCAGGACTAGGGCAGATACACAGTGAGTTCCCCTGAAATGGCTATGGCTCCGGGCAGCATGTGTTGGAGCAGTGCATGTGTGAGGGAACTGCAGCTGTGGGCAGACTCACATTTGGACTTTTATGGAAGACTTTCCTCCTGTGGGAAAGGTGCCATGTGAAAGCAGAGGGAGAGGAATCCTCCCTACCCCCTGAAGAGGAAGGAGTGGCAGAGACTATATAGGATGAACTGACTGCAACCCCCATTCTCATCCTCCCTGTGCTGCTGTGCAAAGGATGGGGCAGGTAAAGGAACTGGGAACAAAAGCTGATTTCAGGATGAAGGAAGGGGTGTGGGGAAGTTGTTTGACTTAAAGATCTGGTTGTATTTCTCACTGTTCTACTCTGATGTTATTGGTAACAAATTAAAATTGTATTGGGTTTTATCTTCCCTATGATGAGTCTGTCTTTTGTCTGTGACCATTAAGTAGCGAGGAAAGCCGTCCCAGTCCTTATTTTGTCTAGCCCCCTTTTGAAGGCATCGTGGTGCTCAGTTGCTTACTAGGCCTAAACTGTGACATGAGTGTACAGGAAAAGCAACATATGCTACAAACATGTAATTTGCAGAAAAGGGAATATGCAACCTAGCATGCAGAGCACACACCCAATACTTGTAATCTTAGACTAAATTCCTGGTTTAAAATCATTGTTAATTTAGTGTCAGAACTGAATTTCTAAATTTCATAAGCCCAAAGTTCTGGCCCAAAAATTGCTTCCCCTGGAATTATGGAAATATGAAATCACTCAAGATCATTCTCAAAGATTCAATCTGTTCATCCAGTCCACATATAGTTGAATCTTCCCTTTAAAGGACAAATAGTTCAGTGACAACACTACAACCTCAGAGAGAAGAGTCAGACTGGAACTCACACTGCTCAGAAATTAAATGTGGGACATACACCTGAGCAAGCAAGTCACATTTCTTGGGAAACATGGTTGGGTCTAACAACTTCCTCTCTCAGTACACCATGCACTGCAATTGAAACAATAAGAGATTCTGTCCTTGTGCTGAATGAAATTAGTGAATTTTTTTTTCCCTTTTATAGATATCACCTTTCCCCTGTATATAATTTCTGTTTATTTGTCTTAGAGCACAGTGCACACAAATGTACTTTTTTTTCAGGAAAATTTTTTCTTTAACTGAGGAATGGAAACCACTTTTTCATAATGTCAGTTTTTGATGAGGTGTGATATTGCAGATTTCTAGTTTAGAACTGAAAAAAACCCCTCAAAACTCTGAAAGTGCTCCAGTAAAACAATGCTACAAATAAAAAGTAACTGAATAAAAACTACCTTACCTCTTCTGCAGAAAGGAATTACATTTTTGTCGATCTTTAGGAACAGATTTAAAAGCAAAAAGTCATTTTTTTTCAAAAATTTTAGACTTTTAGAGACAAAGATTTTGATTAGCCAAAGATTTTTAGAGCTACATCTATGTACAACCTATAAAATAAGATAGATTTCACTATGACAACAGAATATCAAACCCATATTTTCAAAACTGCATTGTGTGTAACGCTGGTTTTCTGTGCTCAGAAAGAATCTCAAACAAGTACATCTTCTGTCACTTCTATGTACTTTTTCTGCTCTGTGAGCAATATTAAGTCAACTAATTCTAACCAGTAGTCTCTAGGGGATCAAAGGTAACATTAAGCACAAATACAAAAATAAGTGTAAGCATAGCCTCCATAACATTGGAATTACTGGGATAAGTCTCCATTTAAAATAAAAATTAAAATGGCAGAAGTGGATACATACAGAAGTATAAAACAGGAGTCATTATATTTTCAGTGTCATATACTCATTAACAAATGTAATTTACTCAGAATGATTATAGTGAATACATGTATGTCTATATCTACTTCATTTACAAGTATGCTACCACTATAAATTAACCTAGGTATGTGAGCATGGATTAAATTAATGAAAAAACTGAGCAAGAAAGTATTACACACACTAACAATTACTCAAAATCCAGTCTCAAAATGAGTTAATATTTAACACCTGTTTTTCCGTTGGAATAAAAGTTTGTATTTTTATACAGCACAATAATAGTGAAATTCCTAGTGTTTTCTGTATTTGCTTAAACTTTTTATTGGAATGAACACAGCAGATATCTGCAAGGTTTAATATAGGTGCCAATTCTTTTCCTACAGAAGCTTCTGAAGCTTGTGTAGAATTGTTCTTCCACTAACCCTTTGCTGTATTTTCACTTCTGTGTATGCACAGGTCCTTGTTCATAGTGAGTTAATAGGCATTTTCCAACCAAATTCACTAATTTTTCCTTTAAAAAAAGAGCAGATATCTAGCTTGAGGAGAAAATAATGTATTACTTCATTTTATACACATGAATATGCTCCTAAGTACCTTCTTTAAATTTTTCTGTTTTCAAAAAACACATGTTGATACATTTATTAACATGCATATATTAACCTACTCACTGAATTGGATTTACATAAACTAAATATGCTTTATAACTTAAAAGCTTAAAGATCTATCTCTTCAACAGAAAATCTTTCATTTTAAAAGTCCCTGTCTGCTTTATAAAGTCCTATACTGAACTGGAGCTATTGTTGAGAAAATTGTATCCGATCCTTTTAAGTGAAAGTCAGTTTCAGAACTGACATTGTAACAGGAAGTGTTATACATCCAAGAAGCAAGTCATACTATGGCAATTTAAATTTACAACAGCCTTTGTGTTCTAAATGTGCTAAGGCACATTATTTCCAGGAAAAAGTATTGTGAATAAGCAACAGTAAAAAGTCACCATTCATCTCTGTCTGCATCACAGTTGCAGTAATGCTGGGAATCAATGCAGGTCCCCTCTAATCCACAAGCACATTTTTGTACAGCAGGCAAGGAACCTCCCCAGTAAGTCTGTGTTTCATTGGTTCTTCCAATCCACCAGCTCAGTGGCAGCCCATCTAAAATGTAAGTTAAAGAAAATCAGTTCCCCTTCTTGTCTTCTACTTCTCCCAGTTTTTCTCATCCAAACAAGTTTCCAAAAAGTTAAGCAAAGTCACCTCTTGAATCTAAAAACAGTTTGGAAAAAAAATTACTATCTTTACTTGATAAGTAATTAATTATTCATTTTAATACATCATTATCGGTATTAAATGATTGTCACAGGTTTTTGCTTGCATTAGTGGAAAAGGGAACTCGCAGTACCTAGCTCAGCCAGCCATGATATTAGAATAATTTATCTTAAGCAGTCCATTTATATAATTAATTTTAAAATGGTACATGAAAAAGGAGATAACATCACCTTAAAAATCAAGGTAGTTCATATTCCCAAGTAAAGAACAATTTCAGATCATGGAACTACCAGCAACAGAATGAGAAGATTTACAGAAAAGCTACACAGAAATGGTCTTATCCTGCTACCAGATGTACTATAGAGTACTGTTACCCATATCTGGGACAAACATGAAGCAGCTGAATAGTGGTGTTAATCAGAAGTGTCCAAAGAGAGTTAGCTTGCAGGCAGCAGGTGCAGAATTTATATACTCAGAGACAGCAGAAATCATGTTAATGGTGCTCCCATAAGTGAGTTGATGTATCTGGTGAGCAGAAGTAAGGTTTCCTAAGACTATTACATCTCTGTGTGGTGCATCTAGTCAGCATTGTTTGTGGCAAAATGATAAAACTGGATGTTTCCTTAATGCTAGAGCACTGTAGATTAAGCTTAAAGATGCTGCCAAGCAAGCACAGCAACAGAAAATATAAACAGAACAGATAACAGCTAATAGCTATGAAGGATAAAGCATCTTAAATTATAAGGAAGAAGGTTGATAATTGCAATGCATGAAAGTCAAGGCATGAGAAGAAATCAAGTATTGTTCAATTATGGAATTTCTTATAGATGCACTTCTTTATGCTGCTGCTGGAGCTCCAACATTTTAACAGGAGGCCTCCATGAAGAAGCTGGAATTTATCCTATTCTCAACTTTACTTACAATTGTCACTGCTTATTGAATCTCACCGCTAAATAAGACCTCTGCTAACCTCTAAATAAGACCTCTGTTGCCTTCACGGTTTCTCAGATTGTAAACATACTGACTGCACTCATTACCTCACAACTCTCGGCCCAGCAGGCCAAAAAACAGTGCGAGCAGTTTCTGGAAAAGTCAAACTTGCATAATGGCATCGATGTTCAATATCAGTGTTTGTGTTTGCAATCCATCACCGGAGTAAGAAAACAGAGACAGTTTATAAATAATTTATCAAACAGCACTTCAAAAATCTTCCAACAACTAAGACTGCAAAAGGCAATATATTTCTGCTGTTTCACCTCATGCCTTAGCTTTATATTGTAGTCATGAATTAATATTCCTAGTGTTTTGCTAGGGATGTTGGTGGTGAGCTAGTCTCAGTTTTTTGTTCATACAGCAGGGTGAGGAGAAAGCTTTTACTGAAATGCTGCAAGTTCACACTGATTAGCCCAGATTGTTATCTCTACTTTGGTAGAAAATACTGCCTAAGAAAAAGAATCCCGTTAATTAAAATGGCTAGAGATTTCTTCATAATGATCACATAAATGTATTAACACGTAACTAATGACATCATTTGCAAATGCTATCCAGGCTGGTTGAATATAATGTATTCTTAAAATAAAGTCAGTAAAGAATTACTATGTGGACAACATGTTCAAAAAACCATCATCAAATTTTGTATTTGTCAGACATAGCTAGTGGAGATTACAGATACCAGAAGTGGGAGGGATTAAATTGTGCAGGCAGACTGATAATGTAGCTATCTGCATTTCAAATTCTGATATTTCATTGTGCTCATAATAAATGAAACAAAATAAACTTATTTCAGTAAAAATGTTTGAATTTTTTTCAATATCAGGTACGCATCAGTTATTAGTTATGTATGATTGCTTTTTGTTTTGTAATTCTGACTCTAAAATCATTCAAAGAAACATGCGTGAAAATCAACAAGTAAATGCATAAGGTGACTGAAACAGGAAAATTTGGTGAAGACTATCTTCAGATGCTGAATAGTTGAAATAACAACTAAGTCAGGAAGTCCAAAATTTGAAATTAGATCACTTTTAATTTCTTTCAAATTTTTAAAGCATTTTTATTTCAAACAGAATTCTTATTTACCTCTTGGAGCTCTTCTAAATAAGCTGGGTATCCTATAAACTATAATTCACACTTATAATTGCAATGTCTTTTCAAAATTTTCTGACAAAACTTTTGAAGTTTATGGTACTATGACATACTAAGATATTAAAAGTTAGAATGCATACCTGCTGAAGCAAGCTGGAAATTATATGTTCCGCATAAAAATAGATAAGGAATTTTCCAAAGCTTTCAAAAACATACACTAGTTCTTTTGGTAGCAGTTTTAAATCTGGAATTACTACTCTTTGGGAAAACAAGAAACATGTTCTGTCTTCTTTCTCTATTTTTCTATGGGAAGATACATCTTGAGGAAAAAGAGACATGAAAACAAGACAGGATCCCTAATTCCTCCATTTTTCTCCAGCTCTCTGATATCCAGGAGATGAAAGAAAGATGTACTTAATGGGGCAGCATGACTTTAAAATTTTCAACAAATACTAGAATTCTCCCTTTCTGTGATATCAGCAAGTTCTGTCTGTCTATCTGTAGACAGAAAATGATGCTAAATTGAAGGATATTTGAAAAACTTACTCTAACAACCTCAGAGACAAAAGTCCAGGGCTTACATTTTATTGTGTTCAAAGACTAAAAATATTTACCAAACTAAAAATATTTTATTATATATTCACAATACTTAGACTGTTAGATGCAGTTTAGATGCATCTCAATTTTAACTATGGCTTATCTAGGCATTGCCAGTTTTGCTTAACAGTTAGATGGCCTGACTGTTTCTAAGACTGTACAGATGTCTTTGAGAAAGCAGTACTGGTATGGGTAATTCTGTAAATAGCTCTGTATTACAGTACTGTGCTGAGCTAGATAACTGATCCACACAATTTAAAGGTGACTCACTCAGGTCTTCTTTAGCTACAGCTACTACAGTGATCACTGAATAAATATAACCCTAATCGTCTACCACTTTCCAAACATGCTGGATGCCTATATGCACCAAGACTTTGGAAGGAGTGGATGGTACTCCAGAGGGTCATGCTGCTATCCAGAGGGACACTGACAGGCTGAAAACAAGGAGCTGACAGGAACCTAATGAAGTTCAACAAGGGAAGTTGCAAAAATGTGCACCTGGGGAGCCTCAGCCACAGACAGCCAAAGGCAGGAACAAATAGATGCTGGGAGCCATCCAGCTGGAAAGCTGTTTCGTAGAAGAGGGCCTGGAGGTCCTGGAAAACACATGGTTGAATATGGGACAGCAATGTGCCCTTGCTACTAGAAGGCTACTGTTATCCTGGGCTGCATGAGGAGGTTGAGGTCTTGCCAACAGGTTGTGGGAGGTGATCCTTCCTCTCCATTCAGCATGGGTGAGGCCAGACCCAGAGAATTATGTCCAGTGCTGGACTCTTCATTGCAAAAGAAAGATGAAAATACTAGAGTCCAACAAAGTGCCACAGAGATGATTAAGAGACTAAAGCATCTATCCTATGGGGAAAGGCTAGGAGAGCAGGAACTGTTTAGCTTGGAAAACAGAAGGTTCAGGGTGAATCTTATTAATCTACGTAAATACCTGAAGGGAGGGTGTAAAAAAATGCTTTCCAGTGGTGCCCAGTGACAGGACAAGAGGCAGTGGGCACAAACTGATACATGAGACATTCTTCCTGAACATTAGGAAACACTTTTTCACTGTGAGGGTGACTGAGCACTGACACAAATTACCCAGAAAGATTGTGAAGTGTCCGTCCTTGGAGATATTCAGAAGACATGGTACTAGGCAACCAACCCTAAGTGACCCTGGTTGAGAAGGGGTGTTGGACCAGATGACCTCTAGATGTCCCTTCCAACCTTGATCACTCCATGATTTGTGATTGTGTGAGTCTAAGACAGAGCAAATTCATACTCTGCTGCTGATGTAGTTCAGATGCTGAAAATACAATCTCTTTTTTTTCTCATACTCTAAATATACTGATCACTGAGTTTCCTGAAAAAAGTACCAGCACATGTATTTTGAAAATAGAACTAAATTTTTCCTTCTCCTTGTAGGTGAGACATAGTCCTTCCAAAGCACAGAGAAGTCTACATCTACAAAGGGTCATCTGCTGCTTCTCCCAGGAACTTAATCTGTTTTTACTGTTATTGTGACTGAATGTGTCAAAGGATCTGTCCTTATTAAATCATCCACTATGGTCACTTTAGAAATCTAAATTCTGGAATGTAAAAATCTGAATTTTATTTTTAAAAAGTCATTTACTTAAGAGTGCTAGGAAAAAATAAGACAAACTTAATACAACCTCTAAACTCTTATAAAAATGTGTCTGTGGCTACTTTGAAACAGAGAGGGAAACATAAATGCTAACTCTCTTTAAAAACTGTTGTCATTTCGTCCCTATACTACAAAACCCAGCATTGACCTTTTTTTAAGCGGTCTCACTGCAGAAGTCAAGACTGACTATTACTAGATCGTAGCTTTCTCTTAACTTAGAGATCCCTTTTTCAGAACAGACTGAAGTCCACTTGAGAGGAGTGGCAAGTTGCATTTGGTGCAGTTTGGGGTACTGTGTAAACAAAGAATTATTTTAGAAAAACTGTAGAACTCACAAATAAATTTCTTGTGCCTCTTTACTCCTAGCTCTCAAAACTCTACATTTTAGATTGCTTAGCACAATTGACTGATTGTAGTCTTTTAGCTTTCTAGAAAAGCCTGAATTTCTGTGCTATCTCATTGAATTACAAAAACAAAAACAGAAACAGAAACAAAAACAAAATCAAAAACAATCAAACAAACAAAAGTAGAGTTGCCTGTGTCTTTCCCTCTCTTCTTCTCTGACCTAATTTTTTTAATGTTTTCCAGCTTGATCACTCTGCTGAAACTGATGCATTGAGAAGGTGGTGTTTATTGTTGTTTTTTTTTGTTTTCACTTAGATTACATGGCAGTTAATAGCCAAAAAAATATGGAATACCTAGAGAGACAGAATCAGAGACTGTTGCACTCAGAGGTCTGCTCTCTGCTTAGTAGGAAAGAATGCCAAGAATTCAATCTGAGCAGTTGCAGAGCTTCTGGTGGACAAGTTAACCAAATTCATTTTGTTTTTCAAAAGACATTAAACAATGAGATTTTTTTACTTTCACATTAATTACTCAGAATGGACTTCCATGTTAAAATCTGTTAAAAACAGGTTTGTGTCAAGAAGAGTTAAGATTTCAGTAGACCATATAACTTCATTTATTTTTAAGTACATCAGAGGATCTTCATTCGTTTTTCTCTTAAAACAATTTACTTTTGTCAATAATACACATTTTAACTATCGCTTTTTAAATGAATGCTTATGTTGAATAGTGGAAATTTAATGATATAGATGCTTTTTTCAAGCACTTACAATATACACATTAAGTGTTCAAAAACATTCTGTAATAGGCTTTTGCTGATATCTACGCACTAATTTTTGTTCTTTTAAGGAGATATTTAATCAATTATTCCTTCATTAAAATTTAAAAATCCATGGAAGTCAGGCCAATAGGACCTCTGTTAATAATACTGTTAATTTAAAACACTTACGAGACAAAGTAACTTGAGAGCACTTAATTCTGTGAAGAAAGATCATTATAAACTGATATTTGTGTTTTTCTGCTTTAAATATCTCTTGAAAACTTGCAGAAATCTGAGTACTAGATATCTGAAGTAGTTCAAAATCCATAGTAGCAAAATGCCATAACCTTGATAGACATAAATAAATTCCTTTAGTAGCTGGTAAAATAAAATGCACTATGAAACATAATAAGATTTGTCTGCTTCACTTACCTGGCATATCTAAAAGTCTCGACTTTTTGCAGTGGTAAGCAAGCTCCTGTTCACAGTGCTCTGCATGGTTAATTGTAGCCTGAAGCTGGTCCAGGCTGGCAGAGTACTTGAAAAACACAGTATGGGGGTTTTCTCGATTAGAACTTTTGACTCTGGTTAAGTTGGTGTTGTTATGCTGTATAATTGTCCACGTTGTATCTTTCAAAATACAAGTGAAAAGTAATAAAGAAAAAGAAGTAGCTGCACAATTTGGTGACGGGAAAAGACTGTATGATGAAAACAATCAAACTTTAGGGTGACTACTTTGATCACAAAAGTGCTTTTGGGCATATGAAACACAAACATAAACACACAAGTCACCGTGCAAAAGTGAATACAATCATTCTTTCTATTTATAATTAGATTATCATACCGTTACCATAATGGGTATTCAGCTTGTTATGACTATTGAATAAGGAAACAGTAAGTGGTGACACCCAAATAATTGTCTCTGAAATAAAATATAGTTTACTTGCTAAGTTGCAATGAAAGAACAGAAAGAAAAAATACTATTGTTATTTTTCCCAGGCTTAAATTGTTTATTAAATAACATTAAATTCCATCCTAGACTCTAGCTACATTACATATATCACTATAGTTTTAATTTATTCTGTGTGAGAAAATGGCCTACAGATATTTTCAATTATATAAAGAAGCAAAAGTATGTCACAAATACTGTATTTACTACAAAACTCAGATTACATAAAGGTGAGTTATTCTAGGCATCTAAAATCAAATAGTAGTCACTATTTAGTAGTCACTACTAAAGTACTATTCAAAACCTGCATTTAGTCAAGGACTAAGAATCAGAGCTTCTGAAGATCAATAGAAGGTTGCTTCCAAACACCTAGCATAGTGTTAATTTATGGCAACCAGCATGGCATGCCCACTTGACTCATTAAGATAGCATGATGAACCACTAGTTCAGAACTGAGAGCTGCATTTCCCTAAAAATCACATACTGCTCTTGAGTTGACTTTCAGTTTGGATACTGTCAGGTAAGGCAGCTATGTACTTCATTGCATTTTGTAGACAAGCCTTAAGATTCATGTAAACTGGGGGTATGCAAAATATTGCCAAAAGATTCATTCCATAAGCAGTTCAACTGTGTCTGCAAGATTTTTTTTTCCATAAATCACTTATAAATACTCAGTACTCCAAGCATTCTTTTTAGAAAAATATGTTCCAAAGTAATGCTCTTGTAGGAGAAAAGCAGAAAAGACTTGCATATAATAATACATATAACTCAAATGGTTGAATAATAAACACTATATGGCACGTTTATAACAGTTATGTTCTAAGATGTGTACTCTGCTGTGAAACAGACTTGTCCAACTTGAAATGATGCTGCTTTTTTATTGTAAAAACTTATTACAATGCAAAACCACACAGATCAAGAACTAAAACTGATGTTATATGAAGACATTACTTTAAAAGCTACTAGAGGCCATAGGCTAATTACTATATATTTACTTTGAAAATAGAAACTTAATTTTCCTATACATTTAGAAACAGGAAAGATGAAACTGGCTGGCACCATAGCACATTGTTCACTCTGTCCTACAGTTTGCATATGTATGAAATGTAACGTGATACACTCTCCTTGAGAGTACAGTGATTACTCCCTCCATATTCTTTGAAATAGAAATTGCCCTAAATATTGGTGCCTGGTAACGTCTCATATGATTCTGCTGGTTTGTATTTGCCAAGCCTCCTCACCTATGAATATGGTAGCACTGAACTTACTCTGTTTCAGCTTCCACTTGGAAAGTCTGTAACAGTCTGACCTCCATGACTAAAATCCCCTTCAAGGTAGGTGTAGGCAATTAAAGCTGGTCTCAGTTAGTCAAGTCAAGTTTAGAATCATGTTCTCTGTGCTCTTGTATTTTAGTGGCCAGTGCAACTTGAGTAAATACGAGAAATAATATTTTTTCTAACGTGTGATATTGATAATAATATTTCTCATGTTCTAATAGTAGTATTTCTAACTGTTTCAGAGAATTGAATTTTGTGGCTTCCTACAGGCCACAAATGGCTGACATTATAAGCTACTTACAGAGAGGAAAGAACTCATGGTCACTTAAAGGACAAATATTCATAAATAAAAGAAATATCCAGGTGAGATTTCTATTAAAAATATTATATTAAAAGGAGTTTATTTATGTAACTCTCTTTATCATTGTTTACAGTTTTTTGGTAAAATTATAAGATTTTATTAATTGCATGTTCATGGTGTCAAAAAGCAGATGGCTGGAAATATAGAAAACTTAGATTTCTTTCTGTACATGTACATATACATAGACAGGTCAGCTATCAGACTCATTGCCACACTTCAAAATTTACAAAGAAAAAGAAAAGCAGGTCACTGCAAAGTTTTGTCCTCCTTACTGGCAGGGTGGACTGTAGGGTTTTTTTTTCTGAAACTGACCTCCAAGAATAAAACCAAGGAAAGGCACCTCTCTCCCAGATGCCTGAAAATAGAGCCCGATGAATGTCAAATACAAGGTAGTGCCGTAAGTAATGTGGGCAACTGCCTCTCCTGTCTCTGGTGGGAAAAGGGAATACCATTCATGAGGAAACTGAGAACAAAACAAATACAGAATATTCATCCTGTCAGGCTATGTCTTGAGATGTAGAACTGATCAATGAGGTTTGCTTAATGTGGTGAATAAGGAGTGACTGAGGAAAACAGTAACAGCTGTTCATAAACACAAGTATAAAACAGATACTACACTGTACCTTGGAGGGTTATACCCACTTAAAAAAATTGACACCTTTCTGCCATGGTTCTTTGGTCTGTTTTGGTCTGATAGGACACTAGACTATTTCTTTTTATAGGCCTGTGCCATTCTGAATTGTGCCCGCCTTGAGGCAGCACAGTTCACTGTAGAAGTCAGTCAGGAGCTGACATCATGAGACTAGTTAAATTGCACAGACAGATTGAAATGATAAGAACTCTGTTATTTCAACATGCATAATAAGTATTTGTTAGATCATTATGAAACATCAACCAAAGCCACTAGTAGACAGAGTCCTGTCAGTTTCTCAAAAAATGACCACAAATTGCTTACAAACCAGCACCAGAAGCTTCTGATAAGGTTTCTAAGTCAAGTTCTCAACACTTAGCACATACTTAAATCAAGTTCACCTATAGCATATTCATGTAGGCTTTTAAACACTTATAACTGTGTAAAAATATATTTTTGTCACATAAAACAAGAAAGCATTTCCATCATTTTGCTGGAAAGCAATTCAAATAAATAGAGGCCAAGTAAAAAGAAAAGTCACAATACATAAGTAGCCACAAATAAAACAATAATAAATTTCAAAAATCCCTTCAAATGCAAATTTCATTGAAAGGATGTATACCGATAGGCCTACATAGACAATATCAACTGATTTGTTAAAAAGCAGTCAGGCAATAAACGTATCTAAAACTTCTAGTGATATAAATGGTCAGATTCAAAGAACTTTGGGCAGAAGAGAAGGCAGGGTGTCTGAAAAGTGAGGCTGCAAGAGTCCCACTGCTTGTATTTGCATTCTCTGAAAGATCTTCTTGCAGTTTGAAAAATAAGGCTTAATGTCTATATTTCTCATAACAAAGGCCAGCTCTGAATTAAGGATGAAGG
Source organism: Mesitornis unicolor (assembly GCF_000695765.1). NCBI lineage: Eukaryota > Metazoa > Chordata > Aves > Mesitornithiformes > Mesitornithidae > Mesitornis > Mesitornis unicolor. Next base: position 15,275 of record NW_010179600.1, read on the forward strand.
AGTCACCTTCATTTTGTTGTGAGAGTATACATTAAACTTACAAAATACAGAGGCTTCTTATGTGATAACTCATGTTTCAATATAATGAGCATGCATACAGACTCAGTTGTGAGCTAAGGGAAGTTTATCACCTCACCTGTCATATTACAGTATACAAGAAACGGTCTCAAGGGGCCACTTCCATCTGAATCGATATTGTAAAAGCCTGAAGTATTCCCTCTGTGCTTATAGGCTTCACATGATTGCTCATAGATGGCTGTAAAAGAACACATCCCATCACAAATGTAATGGCATAATTTCACATTTTATTCAGGGAATTTTTTTAAAAAGTGCTTAGAGCCTGTCAACGGGGAAAAGAAGTTGTGTGTGTTCGCTGCTAAAGAATACAGAAGAAATCACATAATCAAAACTGAACTTTTGTTTGAATTTGTAAAGTGCATTTGGTTTTATTTATTGGAGAGATCACAAGCAGCATTTTCAAGCATTTTGTTCTGTATTTCAAGCTGGAAACTTCAGGAAGGAAAACATGAAATGTGGATGAGTAAATGGTTGTAAAAACTGCCAAGTAATGTGAATGCCTAGGGTATTACTTAGACCCTGCTAATCAGATTAGAAGGAAGCAAACACTAACTACCTCAGTCAAACTGCATTTTTGTTGCTGCTGCTGCTGCTGTTGTTGTTACACACAATAGAATGTAAGCAGTGTTTCTATGTGTTCTGATTGTATCCTGGCATTTTTTGGCTTTCAGACTGTTTTCTTCCCTTTTTAAATAGAAAGGCAAATGACTTGTCAGAGACTGCAGTAAAAGAACTAAGTAAGCAAAGACAAAATGACAGCTTCTTGGTCCCATGTCATGTATATTTTATGTCAACCAGGACCTAAATAAAAGTCTGTGATGCCTTCTCTATGATAAAGAAAAAAAAAACAGAGAAGAAAGACATTTAAGTCCAGCTCTGCACTTAAACAGACAAGGACTACTGATAATAATGCCAAGCTAGATCACATTAACTTAACATCTCTTTTAACCATTATATTGTTATGGAGCAGTTCTGGTCTTTCTTTTCAAAATTAGACTGTGTGCTTTATCAGTTATTATCAAAACTTGGAAATACTCTGCCAAGAAGAGTCATTAGATTCAGAAAGAAAAAGATAGTTATGGGTACTGTATGAATAAAAATGAAACTCCATAATAAATAGTAACAGCCTAGAAGATTTTTATCTGTATAAATTCAGTTTAGTTAAATTTTAAAATAAAGATATAAAGTACTAGT
>NW_010179600.1:16602-52564 GCF_000695765.1 Mesitornis unicolor
ATTTCTTGCGTGATAGTTACTGACATAATATGTCAATGCCTATCAAAAAAATAATTCATTCTCTTTGCTTAGTTTATGCAATATTCATAATGTACAATTTATTAAATTTTCAAATGGAATTTTATGGTTCCTTTACAGTAAACATTTTTAGTTAATTATAAACATGAAAAAAGGGATTCACTTATTAATTAGTTTTTTATGAACATAGTAGTTTGTATGCTAATATTTCAAGAACAGTAACTAATTTCTAGGTTTATAACAAAAAGAATGTTTATTTGGGAATTCAAGGGACATTTTTCTTCTTTTTTAAATTACACAGATATGTGGTAATGAAAATTACTAAAATAAAATACTGAGAGTTTTCCATTTTATATCCACAGATACAGCATATACATTGGTTGATTCAACATGTAATTTTTAGAATTAAAATGAATTAAATCATCTTCACTTTGGGCTTGTCATAGTTTTATATTATATACTGTGAGATTCAAAAGAACTGATACTCTTGGCATCCTTTCTTTGGTACACAAATGTTCTTAAATATGTTATTTATACCACTGTGTTCTTTACAATTAAGGTATTATGGGAAAAGTTGTTCTCTGTCGTTGGCTCTGTAAAAGCCAGATTTAATAGGTAGTTTTCCAATATCAGCGATTTCTCAAAAAATCCCATGTGTGTAGACATATTCTTTTTTCATAAAATCTGTCAAAGAGATTGTATAGATTTTATAAGGACAGAATTATTTATCTGATCACTAGGACAGTCTTTGGAATTTTTAAAAAATTTCTGTAAAGTTTCATGAGGATTTCTAGTTGCAAAAACCATATCATGAAGGCCAGAATAATGATTCATTCTGCTTCCTAGGATATGCTTAAAGAAGTAAAAATGTAGAGCATCTACTGTGAAATTAGTTAAGTTACTTTCAATTAGTTTCCTTTTAATTTCTCTTAATTTGCTCCCTGATTCATCAAACTACATAAACACATAATCATGAATGTGATTACCTTTGCACATGAATGTAGTCCAATTGTCTCAGAAAATAAGTTAAAAAATCTTTTGTGATGAATAAAGATGAATTAAACACATTTCTAAATGATTTGCTAATTCAGAAAGTTATATGGATAGAAAAGGATATTACTGAACATCTTATGTAAATTATGAAAAATGTGAAACAGAAACAAACAGAACTTTCAATGAGTTTTTGTTGCTGCATACATTGAATTCTCAAGGCCTTTCCTTGAACCAACTTACGAATATTTACATGACTGAAAAATCTTCTAATACGAATGAACAATACAAATGTATATTGTGGTGAAAAATTCAATTAGAAGTAAACACATAGTCAGAAAACATCTTAAACTTACGATAGTGGCAAGTAGCTCCCTTGTAACCAGTATTGGCACAGTTGCAGTAGAAGCTGTCCCAGGACTGTGAGCATTCACCACCATGTTCACAGTAATTTGGTAAACATCTAAAACAGAAAACAAAGAGCATTTTCACTTCATTTTCTGTTCATTCACATGCCACTTGCACTTATCAAGGGATGCAAAATCATGGAAAATAAGTATAATATGAAGGACGTCTTCAAGCTTATTGGGGAAGATGCCAATATAATTACTAGAAAATTAAGAGAATTTCCCTTCACCTTCCCCACTATTCCTATTGCTATTAATAAATACATTAGTTATACAATAAGCCTGTAAGAACAGAACTAAAGTGTAAAATGCATAATTGTTACTTATCCCCATCCAACCATCTGCAATTCAATAAAGATTGATAAACCAATTAAAGATTTACATGCTGATAATTCACTGGTAACTTTTGCAACTGATAGGAGTTCTTCAACAAGATGTGTCATGACAAAGTGGGAACAGAACAGATTTCTTTCTATTCTTCTAAAAATAGAAAATATATTAAAAAAACACATAACAAATAAAACTGAGCATAGTACTTGAGAGTTATTTCCTACTCTAAATTCATGGTTTCCTCCTATTTTAGAAAGAGTAAAATATACAATATGTCAGTTCCATCACAAGCAGTAGCTATCAGTAAAGCCAGTTTTCCTTCTGGAGGTATGAGTGGAAACCCAAAGAGTTTTGACATCTTCTACAATAGTTGACTAAAAATAAAATTTGCCTGTAACTGCTTAATGGTTAAGACTGCAGCATAATATCCAAAAAATCATGAGACAAGAAAAATTAAAATTAATCTTTTTTATAACATAACTGAAAATATATTGAAGTAGAGTGGAATACTTTAATCAATTATTTACTAGCTTTTCCCCTTAGAAATAAGTTAACATTCTAATTGCAGTAACTATATGTATATATATGTATGTGTATATAATACAGCTAAGAACATATGAAAAAGCTTTAATACCGACATTAAGTACAGAAAAAAGAAAACGGTCCACCTAATATTCACAGAATCTTAAAACAACTTTTAATTATTTAATGAAATCTTAGGAGGGTATTAAATTACAACTGTAGAAAGTCCAGCAGTACACATGTTTGCCCTATGTCACTCCTGACTCTCAAATAATATTATTTTCCCCTCATGTTTATAAACAAGGATAAGCAGAAACTTTCAGAGAAGGGAAGGATAAAAAATTAAGAAGTAGCGGGTAAAGTGTAAATAAAGTAGGTAAAGTGACATAGTTTAACCGTTTCCAAGGAAATAAGTGACATTTTTGTCAGTGAAAGAGCTGATCTTCTATCTTCTATCTCACTCAAGGAATGTATTTCTAAGACAAGTCTGTAGATAATATATGCTTCACTGAGCTCTTACTTGAAACATAAAAATGAACTTTAGGCACCAGGACTACAGTTACTATGATATAAATACTTTGTCTGAAGGAATTGAATATATGTGCATAGTTATAATTCTTAGGATAAAAGCTTAACTTTATTTTCTATGGGTAGGAGTATTGATCAGTTATTGTAAATATACATTTCCTCTCACTTAACTGCTCTTCAAGGCTTTCAATGCATCCTCTGACAGCTGCACTACTTTCATGTATTTCAATCATACTCAATCATTTCAATCTCGTCTTATTCCTTTTTGATAAAGACATTGTTATTCCAAAATCACAAGTGATTTACGCGGTCTTTACTTGTAGTGACTCTCTGTCCATCTTAATTAATCTGTTTAATAGCGTTCATAAGATGAAAAGCTTAGATGAAATTGATGATGCCTGAACCTACTTTAATAAAAGTGAAAGCAATTTAGATTATAATTTAAATAATTTAAAATTAAATGTTAAGTTTTCCTTCTGTTTCAGAAAGTACAATAAAAAGGAGCTACTAGCTACATCAAAGTGAAGCTATAATTACATTATATACTGCAATCTAATTAAAAGGAAAATTTAGAACAGTGCATTCTGTGAGGAAAGTAAACTTCTAACAAAAATATTTCTAATAATAGAAAAAGTATTTCTAATACTTCATCTATAAAAAGTAATTTTTTTATTCTTCACCTTGTTTGCCTAAACCAGAAAAAAATGAGCTGATTAATCATTTACCACATATTACTTGATAATAACCTTGAAGTGTATGACATCTAAAAATTATATGTCATTTGAAACCAAATCAGCAGGCTAACAATAATAGTAAGCTTATTTTGAAAGGAGAACACTGATCCAGAACATGAATATACTTTTGATAAAGAAGGAAAAAAAAGAACTTCATATGCCAATTATCTGCTAAATGCATTTTTTATTGTGCATTATCATAGTTCCAAACTATGGCTACAAGATATTTTGAAAATAATAACTAATTGCTAAAATTTGGATAATTTTTATTTCTTCAGTCTGCAATTAAAAAAAAAAAGCAGAAAGATATTTGAAAATTATCCTAGTGCAAGTGTCTTTTTTAAAATTTCTTTTATTTTTTAAATTCTGTTTTGGGTGGTGGTGTTTTTTTATTTTTACAACACACTGCTACCAAGACACCAAAGCCAGTAACTCCTGGTGGGTAATTATATGTTTCTGTGTAGAGCTTGATGTAATTATGGCAGATTAATCTATTATTCTATGGAGACTAAATGTGATAACTCTGTAAGGCATTTAGAATGATGCTGTGTCCTTTAAAGCTATTTTGTCAATTGTTTATGTATAATCAGTAGTTATTAAACCAATATATACTGATAAAGGAGCTAAGAGAAAAGATACTAAGGAGAAATACATGAAAGGAATTATTTGCATACCCAAGACATATATGAGCAATGGAACAATATAAAGATATTATACAATGAAAAGACTAAATGAAAGAACATGAGTAGAGCAATGACTGGAAAGAGTCATAATAATTTAAGCATAAGAGCAGGAATTTGAAAGTTTATGAAACTGAGAAAATAAAAAATAGGAATACTGTAAGTAATTTTTTTCTTTAAAAAGAACAGGTGAATAAATTATAACCCAATTAATAAATGCATGATTAACCAACTATCTGACAATGAGGATCGTAGATCTGATGAAGAATACTCTATATATGTTAAATGTGTGGATTTAAATATATATATACATAAAAAAGAGATGGACTCAAAATATATATATATGGACTCTCTCTCTCTCTCTCTCTCTATATATATATATGTATATATATATGTACAAAGAATGGACTTAATATAATTATTTTCAGTTTACTTCCTATTTCCTATAAATTCAGATCACTATACAAACAGTATTTTTTTTATGTGTGTTTATACACTTTATATACGTAAAAGTATTATGTTTAGTGGTCTATTGATTCTAATACAAAAGCCATCAATAACTCCAGAATTTTGGACATACTTTACTATTTGGTATTGGAGATGCAAAGACTTTCATAAAGACACCAAGACAAGAAGTGGTTTGTTTATCACAAACCACTAGTGGGTATATCTCCCATTGGGAGCAGACTGGTAATAATGCTGATTACTTTAGACTAGATCAACTAAAAACATAGAAGTCATTGTAGGAAGAAAATATTTTCTCTCAAATGATATAATGTGCAAGGTGGTACAAGCTATCTATTGGAAAAATTTTAATACATGTAAGCAAGTTCAGTGTTAGAAAAGAATAATGTATTTTATCAACTAGGATTTATGGTGAGATGTAGAATTATTTTTATAAAAAGAAACATGAAGTTTGTTCCAAAGGATGAGCTGCAGATATTAAATGGAGTGAGACTGTGTGAGGAAACTGGAAAGAAACAGTCTCTGGAGCAAGCTAGAATAAGACCATGAAGGCTTTTTAAAAACAGTCTATTTAAAATAATAAAAAATTAGTGTCGTGAAATTGATGAAAATGGGTGGATTCAGTTTTTTGTTTTTATCAGTTAAGAAGACATGCTCTGAAAGCTAAACTTGGTAGAGCTAGTGCAAGAAAGGTACAATTGTCAAGATATAAGGAGTCACAAATTAATTTTAGCAAATTTTAGAGAAAACAAGACCAACCAAAAATCTTCCATAAAGTCTTTTATTCTTCCTTACTATCATTGATCATGCAAAACCATACAGAATTTTGATGAGCTAAAAGAAAAAAAGAGTTAATACAATGTCATAAAGTAATAAAACCACCTTGAAACAAACTATGACAGGGAAGTTTAAGTGGCTTACACAAGTTTATACTGAAAAAAACATCAACTAGATGGTAGTGGTATTGACATACAATAAGGATGGTAAATATCTTCATAAATTATAAAAATTCAGCAAGATAAAATTATGAGGAAGGGCTATATGTAAATTTAACATCTTTGATGCGGTGCTTCAAAGCAACAAAAAAACCCAATCAAAAGTGTATATTGCAGTTCTGAATGAACTGAGCTTGCAAACTTGCAGTGAATAAGAGACAGATGTTATGACATTTGGAATACTGAGATTAATGCTTGATTTCTATATAATGAGATTCTGAGAGTGACTTTATACATATTTATACATACAAACTTATTTTTAAAAACTCACACATACACACTTACATACCACAGCCATTCAATAGCTGAAAGGAACTGGAAGTGGTACATTAAAATGTACCATCTTCCTTTAAAAATCATGGTAAAACATCTCTGTGTTCATGGAGGTATAGGCAGTTCCTAAACCAAAGCTCTGAGATGGGCTATTTGAGAGGTCCTCAGTTACACCGTATGTTTAAAAATCCATGGTAAATCAGAAACAGTAAATGACATCAATTAAATTATGAACCATTTTGGTGATGTTTTCCACTCGTAATCTTGCTTAGATCTCCTTTAATGTGTCTGACTAAAGAATATGCAGATCCCTACATTACATTCTTTTGACCTGACTGTTTCTGATTCTGTCTCTTTACTACATGCAAAAAACCCCCAAGCAGTGTAATGGAAGTAAATTCAATTCTAGAGTAGAAAAATGGGCAGTGATACAGAGCTTTAGAAGCTGGAAAGAAGTCTCATGAAGTTTATCAGAGAAGAGAGGAAAGAGACAGTGAAAAATGTTTGAAAAGTGAGAAAATTAGTCAAAAGGAGTAGAGTACAAGAGACTTATAAAGAAATGTAAATATATACTGCATCCCAAATACAAACCACAGAATCACAGAAACATAGAATCATAGATTGTTTTGGGTTGGAAGGGATCTTTAAAGATCATCTAGTACAATTCTCTTGCAGTGAGCAGGGACATTATTATTAGATCAAGTTGCTCAGAGACCCATCATGCCTGACCTTGAATGTCTGCAGGGATGAGGCCTCCACTACCTCACTGGACAACATGTTCCTGTATTACCACCCTCATGGTGAAGAACGTCTTCCTAATGTCTCATTTCAATCTACCCTGCTTCTGTTTAAAACCATTACCCCTTGTCCTATCACTACATGGCCTTGTAAACAGTCTTGCCCCAGCTTTCTTGTAAGACCCCTTCAGGTACTGGAAGGCCACTATAACGTTTCCCTGCAAACTTCTCCAGGCTGATCAAACCCAGCTCCCTCATAAGGAGTGCCTATCTCCACAGAAGAGGTACTCCAGCCCTGTGATCAACTTCATGCCCCGCATCTGGACTTACTCCAACAGTTCCATGTCCTTCTTGTAATGAGGGCTCCAGAACTGGACACAGTAGTCCAGGTAAGGTCTCACCAGAGCAAAGTAGAGGGGCAGAATCACCTCTCTCAATCTGCTGGCCACGCTTCTTTTGATGCAGCCTGTGATGCAATTGGCCTTTTGGTCTGCAAGCACACATTTTTGCCTCATGTTCAGCTTTTCATCTACCAGTACCCTCAAGTCCTTTTCTGCAGTGATGCTTTCTGCAATCCCAAGCCTGTACTGATAATGAGGATTCTCCCTACCCAGGTGCAGGACTTTGCACTTGGTCATGTTTAACCTCATGAGGTTCACGCAGGCCCAACTCTCCAGTTTGTCTCGGTCCCTCTGGATATCTACCCATCCCTCTGGCATGTCGACTGTACCCCTTAGCTTAGTATCATCTGCACACTTGCTGAGGGTGCCCTTGGTCCCACTTTCTATACAATTGATAAAGATATAGACTCAGTATGGACCCCTGAGTGACACCACTTGTCCCCCATCTCCACTTGGACATTGAGACATTGACCACTACCCTTTGGCTGTGACCACACAACCAATTCCTTATCCACTGAATGGTTCACCTATCAAATCCGTATCTTTCCAACTTAGAGAGAAGGATGTTGCTGGGGACCATGTCAAAGGCCTTGCAAAAGTCCAGATAAATGACATACATTGCTCTTCCCTGATCCACTGATGTAGTCACTTCATTGTAGATAGCCACTAGGTTGGTCAGGAAGGACTTGCCGCTAGTAAAGTCATACTGACTTTCTCAAATCACGTTCCTGTCCTTCATATGCCTTATCACAGCTTCTAGCAGGATCTATTCCATGATCTTTCCAGACACAGAAGTGAGGCTGATGGATTGGTAGTTCCCAGGGTCCTTCTTTCTACCCTTCTTAAATAGGTGTGTGATGTTTCCCTTCTAGCAGTCACCAGGGACTTCATCCAACAACCATGACTTCTCAAATATCATGGAGAGCGGCTTGGCAACTACATCAGCCAATTCTCTCAAGACCCTGGGATGCATCTCATCAGGTCCCATAGCTGTATGTATGTTCAAGTTCCTCAGGTGATCATAAACCTTGTCTTCACTTACAGTGGGAGGAACATTGTCTACGTGGTCCCTGTATTGTGATCCTTCAATCTGGGAGAGATTGATCTCTCAAGGAGAGATCTTGCCAGTGAAGACTGAGGTAAAAAAGATGTTGAGAACCTCAGCCTTCTCCTCATCTGTTGTTACTAGCTTGCCACTGTTGCTCATTGGGAAGGGTTTCTTTCTTTAACCTTTCTTTTCTGATTGACATACCTATAGAAGCTCTTGTTATTCTTTGCATCCCTTGCCAAGTTTATCTCCAGCTGTGCCTCATTCCTTCCTGACCTCATTCCTACATAGCTGGGCAGCATCCTTATAGTTTTCCCAAAATACCTGTCCCTGTGTAGTTCCTTCTTGCCTTTTAGTTTGGCCAGCAGGTCTCAACTCAGTCATGCTGGTCTATTCCCTTGGTTGATTTCTTAAACCTGGGGATCAAAAGCTATTGTGCTCTGTGGAAAGCATCCTTAAAGATCTGCCAGCTCTGTTCTGCTCGCTTGCCTCTGAGGACTGTTTCCCAAGGAGTCTGATCAACTAATACCTTGAGGAGCTGCAGGTTTTCTTTCCTAAAATTCAGGTTCCTAACTATGCTCCTCATCGGACTGATTTTCCTTAGGACTGTGAACTCCACCAATGTGTGATCACTGCACCCCAGGCTGCCCCTGAGTCTTGACATTCCTGATAAGCTCACTTGTGACCAACAGGTCCAGTATTGCATCCCCCAGGTAGGACTGTCTACTTCTTGGCTTAAGAAGTAAGCACTGAGGTATTCCAGGAGTCTCCTGGTTTGACTATAGATTGCAGTGTTACTTTTCCAGTAGATGTCTTATTCAGGAGGATGAGAGTCCACAAGTGTGATGCCTCTTGTAGCTGGAGTAGTAATGTTTCGTCAGTAGGTTCCCTAACTAGTTATATGGTGTATATATATGTGTATGGTATGTATGTTTGTATGTATGTATGTATGTATCTATCTATCTACTTATCTATCTATATGGGTTAAATGATAAGTTATATGGTAAAGTTTTGGCAGAGGTCAAACTTTCTTGTCATATATCTATCATACTTGCTACCTACTGAAAAGTCAGAATTAACTCAGTTAGGGATAAATTAGCACAAAGAATTATATATATGCAATTGTATATGTTCTTAAAACATGATGGATGTAGAAAGATTGGTGAGAATACGTATTGCAACCTGATTGAAAGGATAATATTGTAGGCAGGATATTTTTTGAAGGGGAAGGTTTTTGTCTGTAAACTTTTATGAACAATTAGGTAAAGAACTATTATTATATTTGTCTTTGATTTACAAGGCATTGTGACTTTCTTAAAAATAATAACCTGGATAGACATACACTATATTTTCTTTATAAATGGAATGTAGGCCCCTGAAATAAGTCTGTGTGACTGAACCTGAATCCAACTATAGTCTTGAAGAAGATCTCTGCCTACACTCTTTTCCCCGGAGAAAGTAATTTAAAAAAGTCTTATAATTCAAAGGTCAGACATTTTTAGAGCAAAAGGCAACTTTTGAGGACTAGACATTTAGGAGAGTGAAGGAAGAAGTATTTACAAGCACATCTTTCCCCTGCTTGTTGTGCCACTTCAGTACAACCTTCCAGCTTGGTCCAAAACAACCATTTATAGATTAAAGCAGACTTTTAACAGGTGCCTGTGACTATATTCTCTGAGTCTACAGCAGAAAATTCCTTCCATTGCCCATCTGTGTCTGTTCCCTCTTTTCTCAAGAGCCGTTCTGCAATGCCGTTCTGCAATGAACGACTTCTGTCATTCTGCAATGCCCTTTATAGCTCATCCTCTGCCTTCTCCACACTGAACTCGAGCAATGTCATTCCATCAAGTGTTTCAGTGTATTTCAGGGAAGGTTTAAAGTCTTTCCTCCCTGCAGAAGGGGCTATTTAAACTAGTTCATCTCTTTTAAATAGATGCTAATACCATCTATTGCATGTTATGAAATTAGTTCTGACCATAGCCTAAAATATTGCTCACTCACTGTGATGAATACTATCTACTCTGTTTCAGGATATAGGAAGCAGCAATAACTTGCAAAGTACACAGTATTTTGAAGAGAGAGTGGGACTACATATCACATCTACAGCTTTACTTGAAAACAAAGTAAGATATTTAAAATTTGTCGGAAACATCAAATAATGATAACCCCAGTTTTTCTAATTTTATTTGCAATACATGGAAATCTAATTGCTGTGTTGTATATACTGCATTTATTCTAGACTTCTGAATTCTTACAAAAGCAGCAGCATGCTATTTTGTAAGCATTCTGTTCTTTTTCATGAAGTCAGAATTGTAAACAAAACATTTAAATAAATAAATACGTAAGTAAATATTATTTTCTTACCTGTCTATAATGCCACACAAATCTATCTGAAGGTCACTGAAATTGCCAAAAGCATTTTTCTGAACTGAGATCATATCCACTGCTTTATTACCAATGGAAATAAGTCGCATGCATCCTTGAAAGCCACCAAATGAGGTATTACACTCAGAAATGTTTCCACTTCTTGGGCAGCCTGAAAGAAGCATAAAAACTGGAGCTGAAAAAAATATTTTCCTGAAAAATGTATATATTTCAAAAGTAGATTGAACTTTGTTAATCTTCAGGTGTCATAAACTTCATGGGTGGAAGACTTTAGTCAGAAGCTCTTCTGATTATGCATGATAGTGCAACTGCAAAGAAATACTTCTGTGCAGCATTGTTGTTTTTAAAGCATATGCAAAAGCATCACTAAAAATTTGGTAAAAGGTAACCCAACCAGCAGTTCCAAAGCAATGAATAGAATCAAGATGTGAACAGATAGACTGACTGACCTTAGTCACAAAATGTTATGTTATTATACAAGGTACACATGATTTGGACAAGTTTTAAGACACAACTGAGGTCAAATAAGACAAAAAATAGTTATTAAGTATAGTGATTTTAATTTATCAAGTTGTCAAGAAGATTCTGAAAGTGCTGAATGCAATCTCTTGATGCAGGTTGTCCAAGAGTCAACTAGGAGAGATGCTTTGTTGGATCTGTTACTCCTAGATCAGGAAGAAATAGTTGAAAATATGAAGGTTAAGAATAGTCTTGGTTACAGCAAATAAGAGTCTATGGAGTTTATGATTCACAGACAAGAGAGCAAGAAAGAAAAAAAAAAGTACAAAATTAAAACTCTGGACTTCAGAAGAGCCATTCAGGACCTGTTTTGAGGGTCCCATTAGAAATCGTCTTTGAAAGCAAAAGAACCAAATATTTTTCAATAGAAAGCTCTCTGGAGGATAAGAATAACCCATAGCAATATTAAAATAGTTTAACAAGTGTAGCAGAGGGCCTGCAAACATAAATATGGGGCTCCTAAGTGAATGCAATCACAAAAAGAAAGTACACAAAAGATGGAAGCAGGGACACGACATTTTGAGGGGGATACAAAGATGGTAACTGCATGTCTAAGAGTGCAGTGAAGGAAGCTAGATCTCATCTGGAGTTAAAACTATCAGGGAAGTTGGACTGCAACAAAAAGGTTCCTATAGGTGCAACAGTTGGAAAAGGAAAGCTAAGTACTTTACAAGTCCACTAGTCCATGGGGCAGTGGACATTGTGATAAGTGCCTTTAGAAGAACTGATTTGTGCAAGTCCTCTTTTCATCAGTATGACTCATAAAACTAATCCTTAGGCTTCCTATGTCCTAGCAGAGTATGAAAGGGAAGCAGTACCCACAGTAAAGGAAGAAAGAGTCCAAGGGGTATCTGAGGGTGCTGCAGGAGCTGGACAATGTCATGACCTCAAAAGGTCTTGGCAATTTGTTGAGCTTTTTGACTGGAAAAGACTTCAAATGTTGCACCCATCTTCAAGAAATGCAATAAGGACAGCACAGAAAGCTAGAGGCTAGTCAGCCTCACCACAAGCCCTACAAGTTTGTGGAGCAAATCCTCATAGAAGTCATTTCTAAATATGTGAAGGACAAGAAGGTAACATGGTAACTTTAGCTTCAAGGTTAAACCATGTCTGATGAAGATCTTTTGTTTGTTTTGCTGAGGTGATGGACACTGTGGACAAAAGAAGAGCAGTGACCACTGCATACCTTGACTTTAGCAAAGCCCCTAACAGTTTTCTATAGTCTGATATCACTATTTCTGTATACTAGATTAATGAGATATGGGTGAGATAAATGATCAATTGATGATATGAAGTCCAGCTGATGGTCGGTAAACAGAGGCTCCTTCAGAGATCAGTAGTGAGAGCTATACTGTTAAATGTCTTCATTAATGACCTGATGATGGGACAGGGTGCACTTTCAGCAAGTCTGTGACTGATATTACATTGGGGGTAGGAGTCAAATGTAGGAGGGCAGGACTGCAACTCAGAGGCACCTGGGCATGCTGAAGAAATAAGCTGACAGGAACTCCAGTAAGAACAAGTCTAAGAAATTTAATTTGAAATGAAACAAGTCCATGAAACTATCCAAACTGGAGGATAACTGCCTAGATACAGAAAGGCCTGGGATCCTGGTGGCCAACAGGTGGACCATAAGGAACATGATTTTCAGTAAAGAAGGTCAGTGGCTGGGCTGTATTATGAAGACCACAGCCAGCAGAAATTGGGTAGCAGTCCTTCCCTTTATGTGGCACCTGTGAGACCACATCTGGAGTGCTGTAATTCTGGACTTTCCAGTACAAGAAAGACTTCCAGAAACATTGGTTCTGGAATGATGCATAAGGGCCATTCTTTGATCTTAGTCAAACAATACTGCATTGTTATTCATAGCTTGCAAAGAACTTCTTGTTTCATGATATTATGAAGTAGTGACTTTTAAGACACTTCTCTATTCCACAGACCTAATGAAATGAGTACTTTCTAAAGTTCTGTAAAGACAGTGCAGAGGTTTACTATATAGGGAAGAAAATGACAGTGGAAACTACTAAAGCTATTCAGATGAATGTACAACAATATCAATAGTATAGCTATGTCTTTAAGAAGTATAAAAGAGAAAATGAACTAAAACTGAAATGAAAAAAAGTAAGTAAATTCTCAGGATGCTTTAATCTGGTGAGGAAACAAGCTGTTCAAAACTGTTACTTCCTTTCTAAATAAATAAATAAAAATATTATCTACTTGGTATATTTTTTTTTAAGAGCAAGAAATCCAGAGACTTGCAAAAGTCCAAACAGGAGCACAGTAAATTTTATTACCAGAAAGTTACACAAATAAATTACAGGTCAACCGCGTTCTTTACAGCATTCTACTTTAAAATGGTAAAATAAATTCTGTCCTTTCTGGAGAAAAATCTGACACATGTTTGAGAATGAGATGCTTCCAGAGGAGTAAATACTAATTAAAAAAAACCCCAAACAAACAACAAAATCAACACCAGTGAAGGTACAAATCTTTTACATTCAGCTATTCTACAAAATTGTGTCTCAGATCTTTTTCTTGGTGTCTATCTTTCAAAAGTTGTCTTCTAGTCCTGTTAGAGAAAAAGCAACATCATTAATATTAATAAAACTGGAATTGCTTATAATTGTGGTTAGGATATTTAAGATAAGAAGTTATTTTTTGATTATGAAATTTTCCTATGTGCTTATTGCAATATTAAATAGTCTCTTTTTGCCCTTATAGTTACAATAAGTTATTACTCCAAGAACTGAGCAAGGTAGTACAATCCTTGTGATAGCATGACTGGAAATTGTGCTGACATTACATTAAAGTAATTTCATATTTATCCCACATTTTCCCAGCTAAGCATACACATTTCTTGCATACTTTGGATTCATTAAAACAAGCAAACCAACCATCATGACCCCAGGACACCTCCCCTGGAAGGCTGATATTCATTTTTTAACAACCAGTATATAGAAACACAACAAATATTAATATATCTTAGAAAGAAATTCAAAATCCATTGTTTACATTTTGACAGTGGTATATGATATAAGATTTTAATAAACAATTTTTCCAAACTAAGAAACCTTCTACTAGTTTTTCCCAAGTTTATATGACATGCATAAGCTGCTGATTTCAGCTATAAATCTGAAATCAGAAAAGCTGAGGGGTGGATATGCAATTAGCACTTTCAGTGTTCTTGGAATTAATTTTCACCCTCTACTTCCCAAAAGATAAATAGGAATTTCCTGCTGTACAAATTAATTTAATATGTTGTTTTTTGCAACTGCCCTTGTCCTTCCTGATCTGTTTGCCTGTGTCATCAACCCTGCAATGGTGCAAATCATCTAATGAGGGATGTGGGAACCTGAAGCAACATAGAAGAAAAAAAAATTGTGGTTACTTGAGGTCAATATTCTGTATCTTTCTCTGATTATCAACAAGATCAAAGAGTATCTTTAGTAGGCAGTGCTAGATTCCATATGTGAAAAGCAAAATCAAAGCTCACGTCGCAGTTCCTATATTTACTGTTTGCTTGTAAGCATGAAGTTTATTCACAGCCTATTGTTTTGAGGGAACTGATCTGTGGACAATGGCTTGGTCCATACTCATTTGTGGTTTTGCACTCATTTTTCAATTTTCTCAGAAATCTTGAGAAAAAACTTTAATAAATATTTCAGTCTAAGTTATTAAGAGATGAGCATTAGGTTAATGTTGAATAGTGCATTCAGGTTCTGTTTAACAATGCTATTATGTAGTCCATTCCCAACTGATTTAAGTTCATAACAACCTACTCAACTTTATCAGTAACAATATATGTGATTAATGATAACATTGTTTGGTGACAGATAACTTGATATTCCTAGTGAAATAGTTTTTAGGGACAAATATAGGAAAATTATGTCACTGTGGTTAAAAAAAAATAGAATATCGATGTAAAAGGAATATTTGCACAAGTAAGTATTCACTTAAGCTGAAAACTTGAAATCGTCTGAGTAGAAGTGTCTTACAAAAAAAAATATTTATCAACACATTAAGTGTGCAACAAGAGAGAACTTTGTGTGTCTGTCTGATTGTCAGCCAGACTATATTCAATTATCAGAGAATGATACAGAAAATAATGTTCTAAAAAGTGACCAAGGATTTAGGGTGGTAATTTATTCTATCCAATATTATAAAATTTTGAAGAAATAAAACCTCAAAAACATCAATGTCTGAAAACCAAATCTTTTGAGAAATATCCAAGCTAGGCAAATAAGACTTGAGGCAAGCCAAATATTTCTCACCATTTGATTAAATATATCAGGAAAAATTAATGTTTAACTGTAGGATATTGCCAGCATAAAAAAACAATATATTTCACCTCCAAAGTAGAAAGCATTTCCTGAATAAATTTGCAGAGGTATGGAGGTATGAACAGACGAGGTCACATCATTGTCCACTATTACACTGATACGATTCTTTTTGGCAGAGAAGGATACAGTATGCCACTGGCCATTGTTTAGTCCAGTACCTAGAAGAAAAACAAAAAGCCAAATCAAGTATAAACATCCATAATTTGTTATACTACCTGAATATTATAGGCCTAAAAGGAGGAGAGACCAGTAGAGCAATCATAGCCCTCATAAAAACCCCAGGTGATGATGAGAGAGAAAAAAAAATAAATAAAGAACACAAATGTCTTTTGTGAAGACAGAACCTTTGTCAATTCATTTGCTTCACATCCAATGAAGAAAAAATAAAAGTACTTCAGTGAATAAACTTTATTGCTCTAATACTAATTATCAGTAACACATCCATGTAATGTAGTTGTATATTATGAAAAGCATCCTCTCGGTCTGAGGAGGTTATAATTAAGATATCATTGTGATGACTGATTTTACACAAAATACACATTTTACTGCAGTGTTACAAATAATTTATTCATCTTTTTAAATCAAAGGTAGTCATTATATTAAAACCCAGTAAAATAGCAAAATCCTGTAGATGGTAAAAGCTTCAGACAATGTCATGTCAATGTCACAAAATTATTTTTCTTTCAGTTGTCTCTTTTATTGGAATTTTTTAATGGGACTATTTACTGAGTTCTTAGCCTCTAACACCAATTTACTTTACCTCTGCATGTGTAGGTATAAGTTGCCACTTAGCAATAAGCCTAAAGTCCTGATTCTGGAAAGCACTTACATATATATATACTTAAAGAAATTTTATACAGGGCAGTATGTAAGGACATAAAGGAGTGTTTTAAGTCAACCACATTCTTGAGTGTTCTTCAGAACCGAGATACTTCTTTCAGTGAAGAACAAAGAATACAACATTGAATTATGTAAAGTCTTCTCTCAACTGCAGAATGTCTATGATTTTTGAACTGTGATTTCCCTCTTGAAATTTTATGTCTTTATACACTCCGCTCTAGAATGTCTTGTATTATATGGAGAAATAGTCTACCAGTTAACTGATAAGTTCAGATGAAAAGTCACAAAATCATAGAATCATAGAATGGTTTAGGTTGGAAGGGATCTTAAATATCATCCAGTCCACCCCCCCTGCCATGCGCAGGAACACCTCCCACTAGATCAGGTTGCCCAAAGCCCTGTCCAACCTGGCCTTGAACACCTCTAGGGAGGGGGCAGTCACAGCTTCCTTGGGCAACCTGTTCCAGTGTCTCACCACCCTCAAGGTAGGAAAATTCAAATCGCTAACTTTACTTCATAACTAGTGTCCATATATTGCTAACTACAACAGTCTGAACACAAGATGACCGTAAAATCAAGAGATAAATCTTAGAATAACATCATAAACTTAGATTAATTATAATCTAGAAAAGATCTCTAATATATTGTATATAATATCTGTCATAGACACCTTTTCTGTATTTGTTTCCTTACTTCACTGTATTTATTAGAGACTTCATAAGAAGAAACTTTCTCCTTTATGTTAAGGAGAACCTTAAATGTATAGAAGTCAACTATGGTAACTGTGGAGGCCCCATTGAATGCGTCTGGGTCAAAATCAGAGGTGTAAGGGGGGACCTTACAGTAGGCATCTGTTACCGCTCCCCGACAATGAGACCAATGAATCGATACTTGGGTCAGTTAAGCAGGCGTCGGGTCAGCAAAACCTGATTCTTATGGGAGACTTTAACTACCCAGACATCTGCTGGAAGAACAACACAGCAGTTCACCAGTAATCCCTCAAGTTCCTGGAATGCTTAGAGGTCTCCCTCCTCATACAAATGATAGATGTGCCAACCAGGAATGGGACACTGGTGGACTTGCTGCTCACTAACCAAGAAAATATGCTCTGTAATATCTCAGTTAGGGACAGCCTTGGCTGCAGTGATCACAACATCATGGAGTTTGGGATATTGCTGGGCACGCTGAAGGTTAGTTCCAAGACAAAGGTTTTAGACTTTAGGAAAGCAAACTTCAGCTTCCTTAGGGCTCAGTTGGAAGGGATTCTGTGAGAAGCTTCTATGGAGGATAAAGGAGCTAGTGAGAGTGGAGAGCTGTTCAAGAACACTCTCCTAGGCACACAAAACCAGTTCATCCCCTCCATAGGCAAGGGTAGCAGGTGAAGAAAGGGACCCCCTTGGCTCAGCTGCAAGCTTCTGGGTCTGCTCAGAATGAAAAGGTAAATGTACTGGAGATGGAAGAGTGGAGCATCACCTTTTGAAAATTACAAAGGCATTGCCACGGTGTGCAGGGATGCAGTTAGGAAAGCAAAAGCTCAGCTTGAACTGGAATTGGTCAGAGATGTCAGAAACTTCAAGAAAGGATTCTTCAGATATATTAACAGCAAGCAGAAACAGAAGAATATTGGCCCACTATTTAACAGGAGAGGTGAACTAGTCACCAACAATGTTGAAGAGGCAGAGGCCTTCAACACTTTCTTCACCTCTGATATTACCAGTGCTGCTGGGTCCCAGGCCACAGAAACAACTATCCATATTGAAGCAGATACAGACCTGCCATCAGTTAAGGAAGAGCTGGTGTGTCAATTATTACAGGAGCTTGACACATATAAATCAATGGGTCCAGATGCCATCCACCCAAGGATGCTAAGAAAGCTGGCTGATGTCATTGCAAGGCCACTCTCCATAATCTTTGAGAAGTCAAGAAGACTGGGAAATGTTCCCCTAAAACTGGAAGAAGACTAATGTCACCCCTATATACAATAAGGATTCCAAGAAGGACCCAGGTAATTATAGGCCCATTAGCCTCACGTCAATCCCCAGAAAGATTATGAAGCAAATCCTCCTGTGTAATATAACCAGTAAACTGGTACACGTGACTGGGAAAATCCAACATGGATTCACCAGGGGCAGATCACGTTTAACAAATCTGATTTCTTTCTATGACAGTGACCTGCTCGGTCGATGCAGGGTGAGCAGTGGACATTGTCTACTTAGACTTCTCCAAGGCTGTCAACATGGTCCCAGTGGCCGCCTCCTTGAAAAACTAATAAACTACAACTTAGATAAGTGGTCTGTGTGGTGTGTGGGGAACTGACTGATGGGCCATTCCCAGAGGGTGGTAGTAAATGGTTCATTCTCTAACTGCTTATCAGTCACAAGTGGAGTCCCTCAGGGATCAATATTGGGTCCAGTGCCATTTAATATCTTCATCTGGATGTTTTGATCAGGAGCTCCCTGATTAAGTTTGCTGATAACATCAAAATCAGTAGGGTAGTTGACACTCCAGAAGAGAGAGAAGTACCCTGCAGGAAGACCTGGGCAGTCTGGATGAGTGGGCTAGCAGGAACTGCATGAAGTTCAACACGGACAAATGTAAGGTCTTGCATCTGGGAATACATAACCCAAGAATGCAGCTGAGACTGGGATCCACCTGGTTAGAGAGCAGCACTGCGCAAAGGGACCTGGGGGTCTTGGTGGACGACAAGCTCAACATGAATGTACAGTGTGCTGCAGCTGTAAAGAAAGCCAACAGAATGCTGGGTTGCATTAAAAAGGGCATAACCAACAGAGATAAAGAAGTCATTATCCTTCTCTACTTGGCACTGGTCAGACCACACCTTGAGTACTGTGTCCAGTTTTGGTCCCCTCTATGCTAAAAAGATGCAGACAGGTTGGAGGGGGTCCAGAGACAGGCCACGAAGATGATCAGGGGACTGGAAGACCTGCTGTATCAGGAAAGGCTGAGAAAACTGGGCCTGTTCAGACTTGGGAAGAAAAGGCTTACGGTGGACCTTATCGCCATGTACCAGTACATAAAGGGTGGCTACCAAGAAGATAGAGACTCCCTTTTCACAAGGAGTCACATGAAAAAGACACGGAATAATGGACACAAGTTGCTTGCGGAGAGATTCTGACACAACTCCAGAAGAAATTTTTTTTTACCATGAGATCAATCAGACATTGGAATAATCTCCCAGGGGAAGTGGTAAATTCCCCAACACTGGTCAGTTTTAAAAGTCAGCTTGACAGGGTGCTGCCTCAACTCATTTAAACTATACTTTTACCTTGAGAGGTTGGACTAGATGATCCTTGTGGTCCCTTCCAACCTGGTATTTATCCTTTAACAATACTAGCATTTTGCTTCATCCCTACCCTCAGTGGAATTATATAAAAGTTATGGTTAACAGATCTTCTTATTTCTGTGTAGTACTTAAAGGAACAATGCACCTTTCTAATATAATGCCAGAAAGCACATTCTTTTCTAATACCATTCTGGCAATTAATTATTTTGGTTGCAACATTCTACGAGAAGTGACATTTAAGTTTGTTAACAGAGGTAGTACGCTTACAGTAAGAGTAAATAATCATCATTAATATAATCACTATTTTTCTGAGTAAAAAAGTGTGTTTTTTACTTCTATATTACTCTATATTCAAGGTATTTACAAAGATGGGCATTTTACTAAAATAGAATTCCACACAATATGAAACAATATTAATGCTATTGCATCTGGCTACCAAAAGGTCACTTGCAGAGGGGTATTCTTTCAGTAACAAGGAGTTACATAGCCTACAGGCAATGTGGAGGGAATGACAAGAGTTCCCCTATACTTTCAAGATATCCAGCTGTTAAAAAAGTCACTTTGTACTGGTGGCAGTTAATAGAACTTATAGCAGCCTCCAAGCTGGTGTATTTTACATTAGTTTTGGCTTACTATTGAGCTAAGGATTAAAAAAATGCCTTAAAGCCTAGTGATTTTGACTCTAGTTATATTTCTGCAAGATAATATGATGTGCAACAGACATTAAAAAAAAACAGAGTACATAAAACACTAGAAAAAATATTACTGCTGCCTTGCAATATCATGGGCATACATGAATCACACTGTATAATTAAGTTTCTAGACTGAAAGAGTATTATTATTTATCTTCCTATTTTTCAGACTGTTTTACAGCAAGAGCTCATCATTTTACAAGGGACAGGTAGCAATAGAACAAGGGGGAATGGTTTTAAACTGGAGGAGGGTAGATTTAGATGAGATATTAGGAAGAAATTCTTTACTGTGAGGGTGGTGAGACACTGGCACAGGTTGCCCAGAGAAGTTGTGGATGCCCCCTTCCTGGAAGTGTTCAACGCCAGGTTGGACAGAGATTTGAGCAACCTGATATAGTAGGAGGTATCCCTGCCCATGGCAGGTGGGGTGGGCTGGATGATCTTTAAGGTCCCTTCCAACCCAAACCATTCTATGATTCTTTGATTGTAAATATATCAGAAAGTTTTACTAAATTCAGACAAAAATCAACAAAGACTCACAAACAGGTAAAGCATCCTTAGTTCCTTTATACAACTGTGAACCTCAGTGAACTATACTCATTATCAATAAGGTAATAGGTTTGCTAAAAGAACAAATATGAATAATGTATTTTTTAAAGCACAGAAAATTAAATCTGACAAAGTGGGTTTTTTCAAATTCCATGTGATATAATTAGATTTCTTCTAAAAATTATTGTAGAATTATCCTTTAATAAGAATAGAATTTGTAACTATATATAGTCTATAACACCACTTGTAACACTGTGTTTTTAAGATTAGTCATTTCAGAGAATATTTTTTTAAAAAGGAGTTATTTCCGTCATTCCTTATTTCCCGCTTTCTAGCCCTCATCCCCAGCTACCAACAGCTTCATCTTCTTTCACCTCACCTCTCAGATTAAGCAAGAAGTTTCTTTATTTGTAGAAATACTTTGGGTGATTGCTTTTTCCCTCAATTTTATCTCTGCAATATGTTACATTTTCCTTTAGTAATCATAGAATAGTTTGAGCTGGAAGGGATCTTTGAAGATTATAGAATGGTTAGAGTTGGAAGAGACCTTTAAGATCATCTATTCCTAAACCCTCTGCCATGGGCAGGGACACCTCCCACTAGACCAGGTTGCTTAAAGCCCTGTCCAGCCTGGCCTTGAACACTTCCAGGGAAGGAGCATCCACAGCTCCCTGGTAAACCTGTTCCAGTATCTCACCAACCTCAAGTAAAAAATTTCTTCCTAATATCTAGTCTAAATCTACCCTCTTACAGTATAAAGCCATTCACCCTTGTCCTGTTGGTACCTGTCCTGGTAAAAAACCCCTCCCCAACTTTTCTGTAGTATCTCTCAGGAACTGGACGGCAACAATAATGTCTGCCTAGAGCCTTCTCTTCTCCAGGTTGTATTGCCCCAACTCTCTCAGGTGGATCTCATCAGGTCCCATGGACTTGTGCACTCTCAGGTTCTTTAGATGGTCTTGAACGTAATCTTCACTTACAGTGGGTGGATCTTCCTTCTCCCAGTCCTTGCCTTTGTCTTCTGTAACCTGAGTGGTGCGGTTTGAGTCCTTCCCCATGAAGACCAATGCAAAGAAGTCATTAAGCACCTCATCCTTCTCTGTATCCCTCATGACCAGATCATCTAGTTCAATTTCCTTGCCATGAGCAGGGATTTCTTTAACTAAATCAGGTTACTTAAAGCCCCCTACAACCTGAACACCAACCTTGTCGTGGGCTGCATCAAAAGAAACGTGACCAGCACCAGGTCAAGGGAGGTGATTCTACTCCACTCTCATGAGACCTCCACTTGGAGTACTGTGTCCAGCTCTGGGGTCCTCATTACAGCAAAGTCATGGGCATGTTGGAGTGAGTCCATAGAGTGGGCATGAAGATGATCAGGGGGCTGGAGCACCTTTTCTGTGGAGACAGGCTGAGGGAGTTGGGAATGTTTAACTGAGAGAGAAGAATGCTCTGGTGAGACCTTATAGCAGCCTTCCAGTACTCAGGCTCCAGGGGCCTACAGGTCTCTTCCAACCCAAACCATTCTATTATACTATGATATTAAATCTAATAATAAATTCTTCTATTTAATTTCAACTGTTCCAAGGATAATTGCTTTTTACTCTTAGTTTTGCATCTTGCTTCAGCAGCTTTTTTTTCTGTGAGAAAACCATTTTGCAAATATTACTATGTTTGACTGTAAAGGTAGGTAAGAGAATGCCCTAACATGAAGGTGATTGAATGAACGACTGAAGTAGGAAAATCTTGTGGTTACTGGAAAATCAATTATATGAATTTTTTACTTTTTGGTTTGTTTCCTGTATTTCATCATATTGATCTACCAAATTATTATGAGATAGATATTTTGTCTCTTTTTCATACAGGCTGGTATGATTAGAGATACTAAAATATGTTAATCTAGTTCAAGATAAGATTTCCCAAAAGTCCCTTTTATTAACTCTGAGGACTGAGGAATGACACTGTGGGAGTAAAAGACACTCCTGAGAAAACAGCTCATTGTAGCCTTTGAATTGACAGCTTTAACTAAATTCACATCTCCTTGTCCAAAGACATGGAGTGATACAATGTATTAATGATGGAGGCCAATGTACTGATATTATTTTCACTCTAACTGAAAATTATATTGTCTGGTGCTCTATAAGTTTTAAAGTGCTTTACCAGAACACAAGTTAGGAAAAAAAATCAATCTTTTAGTGCATAATAAGATCACTATTAAAGAAGATATTCATTTACTCCTATTAGTAGCATCTCCATCGTTTTAATCTCTAAGTACTAAAAAACAGGTCTGTGGGGAGTCTTGCAGAACAATAACACCCAACCTTAGGAACACATATATAAAAAAGACAATGTATATAACTTATTAAGAGATCAATGAGAAACAAAAAAAACCCCAAACCTAGTTTAGAGAAAGTAATTTATAGATTATTCTGAAGTGTAACCACCAAATGATTGTTAACATCACTTAATCAAAAGTTACATAGAAATTAAAAGCTCCACAGAAAGACAGGGTCATATAAAGAGACTGAGTAATAAGATTTCAAACATACATGTTGTAATTCAATTTTGTCTCATCCTTTGACTCAAATTAACTTTGTATTAATTTCTTTTTTAAAAAATCTTTGTTATTTCTTTGTGAATATTTGATGACCAGCTTGCAAAATAAGCTACAAAGAAACAGATATTAAGCAAGTACTCAGTAAAAGAAGGATATGTCTTATAACTTAGTCACTCATGAATTAACATACCATTCTCCTCATTTTTATATTATTAAAAATTCCTTAAAAAAGACATGATAATGAATTTAAGAACGATGCACAAATAAATATGCTTTGATTTAATTTTATCAAATATTGTGTGTGTGTGAAAGTGAGGTCATAAATTGTTCCCTGTAGGGGAACGAACCGTCCAGCCATCCATAATTTAATCACTCAGTCTCCAAATGTGCACTTGAATTGTTTCAGTAAGTGTAACAATTAACACTTCAAAAACCCAATAAAAAGTTCCCTATATGATTTTGCTAGATAGTGTCTTTCTCAGAAGAGAATGTTTTTGCAGCAGTTTCTGTCTCCACTGAGACAAACACAACTTCTTCTAAACCTTATGAAGAATAAGCTTAACATACCATGAGAACATTAAATTCTGTTTCAGCATAGAATGTCAAGATATATTTTTGAGTGTTTCAGCTAATATGTTTGGTATTGTGCTGTAACTTTGCAATTGAATAAATTGATCTGTATGCACAGCTGTTAAAAGGGCCAAATCTTCAGCTGGTCTTTTGCAATGATAATGCATGGTTAACAATTTCTTTAACATACATCATCTAATTGAACTGCAACTGAAATAGCTCTTAAAAAGCCAAATTCATCACTGTAAACTAAATACCTCTGACATTCTTACTAAGGAATTGACTTTTTCAAATGGTGAGCCTAGGGAAACCTCTTGTTAAAATGGTACTCTGTTCATCAGTTATTTTAGATTATAACAAATACCAAGGTTGATCCTGCTATCACCCACAGAAGCAGGAACAAAGTATTTATGTAAATTTTGACATTATCCATGCTTATTATGACGCATAGTTTTTTCCTGAATTAAAATAGTCAACTGCTTAAAAGTTTACTTTTAATCATTATATATCTGTAGAAAAACAATGAACATTTTCTCTTTTCTTTTTTTTTCTTTCTTCTCAAAAGAATTTTCATTTTGTATTGAGAATTGAAGTAAGTAATCAATTGAAAAGAAACAGAGGCACAGAATCAAGATTGAGGAGGCCTCATCTTCAAATCCTATGGCTGTTTCTTTGCTCTGCTTGGCTCTGTTTTGCTCTCTTTGTCTTACACTGTCAGGAAGATTATTTGTGAGCATTTTAAGTAAGTGATTCTTATTTTGTGTTTATTCCAATTATACTTTTTTTTTTGTGAAACTTTCTTACTTTATTAAATAACTTTTTTAATTTTGTAAGGTCAGAAAGAGATTTGGGGGGGATTATTTTTTATGATAATTATTTTATTTTTATTTCAGTAATTCCCTAGTTTACTTAATGTATGTGTTACTGCTCAAGACAAACTAGCACTAAACAGTGTCATTGAGCTCTCTATATTCTGGCTAGAAAACTGACCTAAAAGATGCCTTTGGTTTGATCCCTATCAGTCCAATGTATATACTTTATGCAAGCTTCAATTCCTCACACATTCAAATCCTTAATGTGTTTTCTAACTAGCAATGCAAAATGCAGTTTTTCTACTTGTTATTTACCTGCTAATTCAGTTTACACATTACATTACTGAAACTAGCTTGGCTTCTTTTTTTAATAACATTACTCCTTTATGAGTATGAAATATGAAATATATGATTGTGTACGGCCAAATTACCCATTCTATCTATAACATATTCTGCCAGCTAGTGGTCTCTGGTTATCTTCTTCGCCTCTGCAGAAACCACTCCAATCCCAGCCACATGTCCTGATCTTCACATGCTCTTTGGAATCTCATTTATCAGTCTTATCTCTCTAGTCCTGTTTTTCCTATCTAACTCACTCTGGAATGATCACTATCCTTTTGCAAGAAAGGGGCAAAATTTAATTTGTTTACATAAAGGAAGAGAAACTTTGAGGCCACTGTGACGCATGGAGTGTTAGAGCATAGTATACTACTGATGAAACACTGCTAGCTGAAGGTATTGATATTATCACATGGTGATTTTACTGCTTCTTACCATTTTTAAAATGTTGTGGAATATGGAGAAGTTGTCAGCTCTGTCCTGCTCTCACATTTCATGAAAGGAGATTCTTGGCAGAGCCAGCAGCGTTGCTATTCTCACATCAAGTACCGACAGCACTTAGAAATACTTAGGAGAATCTTTGTGAAAGAGAGAGCTCTCTTGCTCCCAAACTGAGTGAAAGTGAAAGCTGGGAGATGCTTCTCAGAATGTCACTTGGTTACTCTCTAATATGTCTGTATCATACTATAACTGCCTCATCTTCCTGTCCTTACATCTTTGTTTACCAACAGGGAAATGGCTCAGTAGAAGACTAGATGATATGCTTTCTTGATATCTCAGCTACAACTGGAGGTCTGCCTTGCAATGCACACTATCAAAAGTAGATGATCTAGTCTCAGTTTAGTGATTAACTACAAAAGTGACCCTTTAGCTCTCAATTATTTAGTCTTTTCAACTTCTTTTTGTCCTTACCATATAAATTTTTTATTTTTTATTTTTTTTAATGCAGACGCAGACTTGCCTTAGCTTTCTGGAACACAGCCTGGTGTTGGATATCCTCTGTCTAAATTTAATGGAGAGATCTGTAATTGAGTCCTCCAGGAAATAATAAACAATATTTACAGTAATATATAACTTCATAGACAAATAAGTTACTTGATATATTGTGAAAGCACTGGTGAAATGGTGAAAAACTTCTTAAAGGCTTGGCTTGACAGAGTAAGAAATTAACCTGTTTACACTTCACAGCTGAAAAAAAGTTGCTTAGATGTCTCAAAGTTCCCAGATTATGCACATAAGCCTTATATACTGTATATGCTGCTCAACTTTCCAGCCTATATTATCGCAAGTAATTTCCACCCAATCATGGAGAAAAAAAGTATATATACAAATTTGTAAGAAAAGGAAGTATTTAGAAATATTTGGGATTAAAATTCACATAAGTAATGCATAATTACACACATACTAATCATAAAACTAAGTAAAGAATGTACATACTAATATAAATTACTTCAATTTATCCAGGACTAGAGAGATTATCCATCAATTGATGGAATTTTTGATGCATAGGAATCTTGAAATTTTTTTCTTCATTTCTGTTACCTGCAGTGATGTCACTCAGTGCTTTTCCTGGCTTATGAAGACTGATTTTAATTTTCCCATTACTCAGATATAAGTGGAAACCACCTGAAGCCTGGTGTAGTTTATTAGAAAACAGAAGTCCTTCCTTGTTCCAGGTGCGAAACTGGAAACTGATCAATACTTCATCTTGCCCTGATGTGCCTGGCAGTGCCAAGTAACTACTGGAGCTCAGAAACGTAACAGGAACCACCTGTGGCTCTAAACATGAGAAAGACATGTTGCCCTAGAAAGAAATGAAACAAATACTGCATTAGGAACATCTTAGGAAAAACAGTCATCTGAACTTCTGTATGGAAACTAGAGAGTTTCAAAACATTCCACATAGAACTTAATATTTGTAATACTTGAATGTGTTAGTCTAAAAATCAAGTATGAATATGTAAGAACATCAGTTTGAGAAATGTTTACCTAGTTATTTGACCAGAACAGACATATTTGCCTGATCAAGAGTGGCAGGAACGTTTGAGTGAATGAGGCGAGATCCTAAATTACATGGGTGATTTAATGGTACTTCAGGAGTTAGACAGATCTGCTTTGTTTCTATTTTGGCTCAGCCTCAGGACACATTAGAGACTTGACAAATTTCTGAATGTCAGATAAAATGCAACTGAATGCAAAGTTTGATACAAATATTTACATGGTTCTAAATGCTTGCATGCAGAAAAAAAATGTTGAGCTTGTCTACTAATTGTTTAGTGTTAAATTTGAGAAAAAAAAATGAAATTGCCAGACCAAGGAACAGTCTTTCCAAAACAATGCAACTGGAGATGTGCACTGATCCCAGTATTTATTTTCAGCAATACTCAGAGAAAATTCCATATGAAAAACTCTTGCTGCTTACAAACATGAAAGACATGCTTCATAAATGAGAAGGAGATATGTTTTCAAGCAGGCTCATATGGACCAGATCAGGAGTTGTATTTAGGCACCTAACCTTTATTTTGTGCTTAACTGCTTCTGAAATCACTAGTTCTTACGTACTTAAATAAAATTGTGGATGATTTTATTCACAAACTCTGAGCTTAACCTGCATCTATGGTTGTACTGAGTAATATAGATAAGAAGACTGAAATGGGCATAACAAAATTTTGCATCTGGTGTCAGAGTTTGTTAATATTTTATGACTCTTGATAGTAATACCATATGCACTTTGATCTAATGACTTATTGGCACTGTTGGAAATATAACTGATTTGCTCTATATAGATGATTGCTAAAAAATTAATGTTTTTAGAATTTAAAGTACCTTTAAGTTCTGTTTAACACAAAGACCTTTTAAACTTTGAAACATATATAAGACTTTGACCTTATATTAAAAAGTTAAAAAATCAATTTATCATAGAATCATAGAATCACAGAATAATCTTGGTTGGAAGGGACCTTTAAAGGTCACCTAGTCCAACTGCTCTGCAGGAAGCAGAGACATCTTCAACTAGATCAGGCTGCTCAGAGCCCCATCCAATCTAACCTTAAGTATTTCCAGGGATGAGGCATCTACCACCTGACCAGGTAACATGTTCCAGTGTTTTACCACCCTCATTGTAAAAAATGTCTTCCTTATATCTAGTCTAAATCCACCTTCTTTTAGTTTAAAATCATTACCCCTTGTCCTATCACAACAGACTCGGCTAAAATGTTTGTCCCATTTTTCCTTATAAGCTGTCTTTTATTACATTTAAGAAATACAGTCACTAGCCCCTGGCATGGGAAGACATTAAAATTTATCTGTTTTCATTTTCTTCAAGGAAAATATATAAATAAATAAAAGTTCTGTCTTATGAACTCAGCTGTAGAGAAATGTCTAGTGAACTGAACTGACCCATAGTGAAAAGGCATTCATCAGATTAGTAAACCTTATTAAATGCTAGAATCTTACCATTTGCAGATTTCTCCTTCATATTATTTGGACAGCTGCCTGATACTGTATCAGACAATCAAAGTGGTTATTTAACAAGGATTCTATTGTAACATAGATACTTTCTAGCACATTTATATTACAAACATGTCCTGAAGAGTTTTGAAAGTAGCACAACAGTTTAAATCATTTGAGATGAAGATGATGAAATAACCTATGACAATAATTTCATAGTTCCCCTTTCATTAGTCTACACAGAGCCTCCTATAACTGCCCCCTCCCCAATATTCGTCAGCATCATGGACAAGATATTATACAGACGTATCAGTTTAGTTAATTCTGAAATATTTCAGATAGCCTTCACATGAGAAGAGATGCCTGTAAACCATTTTTTCTGGTATAGAGAACCAGATTTGATTGTTCATATTCTGATCTGAAATCCAAATCGAAAGATTTGGAGCTTGAAAGCTTTTCATATTTTGTTAATCATTTTCAACTTATTTTTTACATTGTATCCTTGCATTTCCTGCTGCTAAATAAATCAATACTGTAAATAGATATGGCTCTTGTGCTATTGGAAAAAAAACCAAACACCGAAACACAACTTTGTAAAATTTATAGGAAACCTCTCATTACACAGAAAAAAGTTGTTTTGTTGTTGGAACTCTTTCTTTAAATGGTAGTCTTTTGGCTAACACAACTGTAGACCGTGTCACAATAAATGCATTTCACCCACTAACCTAAACTACAGCCCTTCCAAGGCAGTGTAAAATGACTAGCAGAATTTCTCTATCAAAATTATAATGCTCTGGAGAAACAATAATAGATCAGTGTCCTCAGCAATAAAATGCTTCGAAAATGTATTGTTGGAGTTCTTACCAGTCAGGTACAGAAGTCAAAGCCAGAGCTTCAATGACTTCAGATACATCTTATTTTACTCACTGGCTTTTGTCCGTGCACAGCAGCGAGATACCACAGAACAGTGAGATGTCACACACTTCTAAATATCAGCTAAAGAGCTGAAGAATAAAATGCATCCTGCACTGTCTACTAGGTGAGTCTATACAGCAGTAAATATAAAATAGCCCAACTAGATGATTCCTTGCTTTTTTGTTCATTAAAAAACATAGATTTTACTAGAAACCTGTGTTAACAGGATGCATATGAAAGTGACTGTGGTCTTTTTCTTTTCTCTGTTTTACTTACTTATTCTTTCTAAACTATGAATCTCTTACCATAAAGTAGATCTGAGATTTATGCCTCCTGGCCAGGTCAATAATGTTCACTCCATTATAATAAATATTTTCAAAACATCCATGAAAGTTTCTGCATGACAGTGTCTCTGATTTTTCAGGCACTGGAATCCCTCCAAAGCTGAGCTTAGAAAGAGAAGAGAAATCAATGATACTATTAAGTATTTTTCTAAGGAAAGAAGTTGCCAATTGTGTAAGAGCAGAAATCAAAGACTGGCCAGTAATGAATCTGATACTGCTTAGCTATTGCATCACATCTACATAGTAAAAGAACAGGCTAATAAAAAATAGGCTATGTCAAGTCATATGTATGCATTAAAATATTCTGAAATGCTGTTTTTTTTTTCTCTTCTGAGGATTCTTCTTAACAGTTGCTTAGTATAGATCCTTACCAGTTTTCAGGGTTTGTTACAAACCAAGTAGAAAGACAAAGCCTCATGCACGTAGACCATGCTGAACATTGTGTAAAGGGAGAAAATAATTCTCTAACAATTTCTTTAAGGAATTTGAGTCTAACTTCTCCACTGTGTGCAAATCATAACTACCATAATAGAAAACATGAGTGCATCAAGTTAAATTATTCTAGGGCAGATACAAAACAAATGAAAGGACATACTTTTTTCCTCTCAAAATGCTTAGGCTGTGCAGTTCCTTAATGTGGTGCTGTAGGTTTACATGGGTTTAGAAAGAGATTGGAAGATTTAATAAAAATAGCAATCAAATAAAAGCTATTATATACAAGAATATCACTGTTACAATAAGTCCCTAAGACAGAAACTGCTAGAAAGCAGTGAATTATTTTAGAAAACCATTGCCACAAGAGTGTTCTGAGTTTTATTCTGGTCTATGTTTCCACTATTGAGCACCATTAGGAACAGGATGTCAGTTTAAGTGAACTTTTGAACTTATCCATTTCAAAACTATTCTGTTTGATATGGTAGAAAAGGTCAGTTTAAACTATCTATCTTTTAGCTTTGAAAATCTCTCAATATTTTAAATAATTTTATTAAAAACCCAAATAAAATCTGTCATATTTCACTAAGTTATTCAATTGAGACATTTGTATAGTCAGAAATGCAATCATAAATACAGTAGTTCATATTTTTTTTTAAATGTTTAGGCTGTTTTTCCAGCTTTGGTTTTCCTTTCTACCTTTCATTGATAACACATGCTTCAAATCACAGTATGTAGAAGAGAGGAAAAATTAATTTGCAGTACCTGTTGATTAGTAAAATAAATATATTTGTCAATCAGTTAAAACTAACATTTGTTGTTCCCTTTTTTATTATTAATATTAGTAGTAGTAGTAGTAGCAGTAGAAGTATGATCCTCCTTGTCACTCTGACTTAGATTCAGAAATTTTAAGCAGAATCATAACTTTAATCTTGTGAATGATATTTTGAAGTAGTATAATGCAGACATGGAACAGCATGGAATCTTACTCTCAACTGCTTAAAAACTTGAATGGGTAGAATAAAGTAATTTAAATCTGTGGGTTCCAGACATTCTGCTCTATCAGTCATAGTTTCATGCCACAGACAAGACACAGGTAAACATAAAGCAGCCAGTCATCACATTACCACTGTGCAGTAGTGGTACTTTTAACCAGAGGTGGGAAACTATCACAGCAGATTACATCCACTCCTCTCTAAGAATCTATCATTTGTGCAAGCAAGATTTTTTCACAGTAAATTTTTCAGATTTATCAGGAATTAAGATCTTAATCTAAACATTTCTAAATTGGTTTTAATGCTGGTTTATTTTATTTTCATCAAGTCATAAAATAATACCTTTGAGTTGGGGCTCATTCTTTAAGTTTACATACTGTTTACCACAATTTCAGCAGTAATAAAACAGATATTAAAATAAGGAATTCTGAGATGAAAAAGATGGTCTTTTGAAAATGTTGATTTTCATGTCTAGTGGAGCATAAGTAATCTAGGAACATCTTTTTTTTCTTTGATTAATTCCTTTTGGAGACAAAAAAATCCCTAAATTCTTAAACATTGCAAACTTCCTTAAATTCTGTTTCTTTTGCCTGTTTCATTGCATTTACATAGCAAAGTTGAAAAAATGTAATAAAGGAAAAGCAATTTTCACACCTCATAATCAAGGTCCAAATAATTGAATTCTCCTTTTACATGAAAATGATGAGTGTTTCTATCCACTGTAAAGTTTACTTGATTGTTAAAGTGCTCAATGAGAACAGAATGCCAGTGTAGATCATCCAAAAGGCTGCCCAGAGTAATATTAATTTGGGCATTAGAAGGATGAGTTTTAGCATCACCTTGAAAGAAAAAAAAATAAAAACTATTAATTCAACATAAAAATATAATTATTCAAATATATACTGGTAGTTTATAATACTTAATACGTTAAAATCCACTTGTCAAATTAAAAAGTTTTAGTCAAATAATACCTAATAACTATATTAGACTTTATGAGACTGTAGCTATTACCTAAATTAATGAGTAGGGACAGCTTCCCTTTAATTAATTCCAGGGTGATGTGGTCTCCATTTAGTCCTTCTCTGTGGAGGAGAATTCCATCACTTTGCAGTGTCTTAAACTTCAGAGAAATCACATCTTTCAGTTCACTCATGTGTTTTTGATTAAATGTGTAAATTAGACAACTTTTCCCATCAAAGCCAACCACCTCGGACCCTAGAAGTAAAGACATGAAAGATAATGTATAATGCTACGTCTAAAAGAAAGTTGCATGTTACTTCAATGTAATATGAAGTCACAGCACTAACATCCCTGGATACACCTAAATGTAGCTTATTACTGCTATTCCTGTTATTACCTAGATATTAAGACTGTCCTGTTTTAAAGTTGATTCTACCACTAGATAATAAAGCAAGCTGAGCAGAAGGGATCTGGCTTCTAATTCCACCATAGTACTAATCTCACATGCTGAAAGGTCTTCACTGCCTTTAAGCCATTAAGTACTTTGACTATTTATGTTCTTCCTGTATTCTTAGGGAGAAAAACTCTATTAATCTCTATTAATTTCTCTACAATTAATTCCAATTAACAAAATTAAGAAAAATCATGCCCATTACATTTAACTGATTTTCAGGGCCTTCACTCAGGCTGTAGATTTAGGCTACTATTGAAATAAATGTGAATACAGTAGTTCAAGATAATATCATGACATACTATTCTAGGAATGAAATAAAAATGCTCTAAAATGAAAACTTGTTGGTTGTGAGTAGAGCCTGGTTCTCTTCATCAAATGTTTTTTACTGGAATCATAAACTAATTATGACTTCAATTAAAATGAATTACAGTTTTAATACTGGAATACAGGACTTAGCATCATCAGTTTTCCAGTATAGGTATCACAGAATCACAGAATGGTTGAGGTTGCCATGCGTCTCTGGAGATCTTCCTGTCCAGCTTCCCTACCCACAGTAGAGTCAGGTCCAACAGGTTTCTTAGGGCCATGTCCAGTCAGGTTTGAAGTATTTCCAGCAATAAAGACTATACTTCTGTGGACATCTCATGGCAGTGTTCAAACATCTTCACAGTAAAAACCTGCCTTTCAGTTCATGCCCATTGTCTCTTGTCCTTTCACTAGACACCACTGAAAAGATCCTGGCTCCATCTTTACACCCTTGTATTAAAACCACCAAGTCTTCTACTCTCCAGTCCCAGCTCTCTCAGGCTCTATTCATATGGCAGATGCTCCAGTCCCTTAATCATATTTCTGGCCTCTTGCTGGATTTGCTACTGTATATCCATGTCTTTCTTGTAGCAGAGTTTCCAGAACTGGACACAGGACATTCAGACATTTCTCATAACCAACTTAGTAGAGGAGAAGGATAATCTTCCTTGATCTGCTGGAAACATTCTTCATAAAACAGCTCAGGATGCTATCAACCTTCTGTGTTGCCAGCTCATGGTCAACCTGGTCCCTACCAGAATTGTTTTCTTCAAAGATACAGTCAGCCCTCAGTTTGTACTGGTAAACCCTTGCTGGGATTATCCTCTACAGATGCAAGATCTTGCACTTCATTTGTTGAACAGCATGAGTTTTCTATCAGCCCATTTCTCCAGCCTTTCTGGGTACCTTTAAATGGCATCAAAACCCTTTGGTTTGTCAATCGGTCCTTCAAATTTTTATTGACTGCAAACTTGCTGAACATACACTCTGCCTTATCATCCAGGTCATTAATGAAGATGTTAAATTGCACTGAAACTGGTATCAACCCATGGGATACACTTCAAGTTGAATAGACTCAACTTGACTTGTTTCTACTGGTAACATCTCATTCAGCCAGGCAGTTTAGTCTATTTTCATTGTCCACCTAAATAGCCTGAACTTACCAGTTGTCAATGAGGACATTATGGGAGACAGCATCAAAACTCTTGCTGAACTCAAGATAACTAGCACCAAACACTCTCTTTTACTCACCAAACCAGTTATATCATTGTTGCTAGAGTTGCTTCCTAGCAACTCTTGATCCTCAGAGTGTCTTAAGGTTGTTAAATCTGAATAATTGCTGCTGACACCAGCTGTGCATCTAGTTGTTGATCCAAAGGATGCACTCAACCCTCTTCTTGTCAGCAGCGACAAGGAAAGTGCCACCTGAGACCCTATGCCCTCAACTCCTGCCCATAGAGACATGTAGTCAAGCTTGATACGTGCCAGATCTCCCCTAGCAATACCGTTGGTGCCCGCATGGAAGAGCAGCAGAGGGGGATAATCTGAAAGTTGTACAAGCCTCAACAGTCTCTCCACAATGTTCTGGATTCAAGTGTCTAGCAGGCAGCACACCTCTCCAGAAAGTAGATCAGAGAGGCAAATGGGGAGGTCCCTGACACCTCCAATAGGGTCAGTTGAGGACACAACTCAAGGGACATCTTCATAGTTTAGAGTCATACAACAGTTTGATTTGGAAGGAACCTTTATGTTATCTTCTAGTTCCAATTTCCCTTCCATGATCAGGGACATCTTTCACTAGATCAGGTTGCTTGAAGCCCCATACAATCTGGCCTTGAATACTTCAAATGAACAATCATCCACAACTTCTCTGGGTAACCTGTTCCAGTGCTTTACAGAATCACAGAATCACAGAATCACAGAACGTTAGGGATTGGAAGGGACCTCAAAAGATCATCTAGTCCAATCCCCCTGCCGGAGCAGGAACGCCTAGATGAGGTTGCACAGGAAGGCGTCCAGGCGGGTTTTGAATGTCTCCAGAGAAGGAGACTCCACAACCTCTCTGGGCAGCCTGTTCCAGTGCTCTGTCACCCTCACTGAGAAGAAGTTTCTTCTCAAATTTAAGTGGAACCTCCTGTGTTCCAGCTTGTGCCCATTACCTCTTGTCCTATCGTTGTTTGTCACCGAGAAGAGCCTGGCTCCATCCTCGTGACACTCACCCTTTAAATATTTATAAACATGAATGAGGTCTCCCCTCAGTCTCCTCTTCTGCAAACTAAAGAGACCCAGCTCCCTCAGCCGCTCCTCATAAGGGAGATGCTCCACTCCATTTTTTTTACCATCCCTACCATTAATAAAAATTAAAAAAAAAAAAATCTTCCTTATGTCCAATCTAAATCTACCTTCTGTCAGTTTAAAATGGTTACTGTACTGTCACTACAGACCCTGGAAAAAAAATTCTCTCTGTCTTTATTATAAGCCCACTTTAGGTATTGAAAGGCCACAATAATGTCTACCCAGAACCTTTTCTTCTCCAGGCTGGACAACCCCAACTCTCTCAGCCTTTTCTCACAGGAGATGTGTTCCAGCACTCTGGTGACTTTCATGGCCCTCCTTTAGACTCACTCTAGCAGGTTCAGGTCTTTCTTGTGCTTGGGACCCCAGATTAGTATGTAGTACTGCAGGTGGGGGCCTTATGAGAGTGGTGAAGAGGGGGAGAATCACCTCCCTTGACCTTCTTGCTTCTATACTCTAGCAGACAATAAAGAGCTAAGCGTTACAGATGAAGAAAAGAGTAATACCGAGGGATTTTCATTATTACGTTATGAATGTATGCTTTTTGACTTACTCACTAACATTTATACTTCTCATGACTGTGCTAAAAGGTAGGTACAGTGTTAGAGCTTCATGACAGTACTTCATTGAAATCTACTTTGTACTTATTAGTGTTTTACATAATTTCTTTCAAAGTCACATATTTTCTCTTTACTTGGGGGAAAGGGAAGGGAAGGGAAGGGAAGGGAAGGGAAGGGAAGGGAAGGGAAGGGAAGGGAAGGGAAGGTAAGATCAAT
>NW_010179600.1:52595-62803 GCF_000695765.1 Mesitornis unicolor
AAGGGAAGGGAAGATTGATTTTATTCCAATAATATAAAGTGATATCTTTAAAGTGATATTTTAAAATAAATACAGTTTGAAGAAGATACACACAGAGAAACTGGTAACACTACAAAAAGCTCATAGTGCATTCACAGTTCACAAGTAAAGAAGAAAAAAGCAATTATCCTTGAAAGATAAATTTAAGAAAGAAATGAATATGTAAAAGACACTCAATAAAGTTATTTTTCAACTGACTGCTTGATTTCTTCCTAGTCAACAGAAACCCACTATCTGTTTACTGGTTTCATTTAATTTCACTAAAAGTATATACCCACATTTTCAGCATGGAAATGAACTCAATTCAAATTAACTATAGTACTTAAAGTCTGTAATTTACATTCCATTTTCAAAAACTCTTGTCAAGCAAGTGTAACTTTTTATATAATTTCTTGATTTTTTACATCTTGATAATTTACTTCTTACATATGAGGAATTAGATTACCAAATATTCAGTGAACGAATATGGCATTCTACCTAAAATGAATGTTAGGTTAACAATTTTGCTTCATTATGTCATGGAATGAATGTGAACAGTAAAATCATGAAACAGTGTTAAATTTAAATGATGAACGTGGATTTTAATAGCTTCAATAAAAGTGTCAATAATAGAACTTTCACATTATTATGTATCCATCAAACCAGCTGACTAAATATATTCTCAATAAGTGCTGATAATTACAGGGTATTTTGATTGGGAACACATTCCTGTTATTAGTTATTGAGACAAGACCACAAACATCCTTTAACACTGCACTCCAAAATCTCTTTCGCTATTCTGCAGCACTTGCTCCACAGAAGCAAAATCTACTCTGTCCAGATCTTGAAAATAAACAAAATCAAACCATTCCTACACCACTATGTATGAATGAAGATTGGGAAATGGCTGCAGATCAAAATTCTTAATTCTTAATTAATCAAAATTCTTATAATATTTCTCACACATGTTTTGTCTTCATCATCTCTATGTTACCACTAGAAAGAGATTGAAAGAATTGTGAGAGATAAAGCTTGAGTGTCTTACAGGGTGATCAGGACAGAAAGAATGAGCCCAAATACTGAGGATGCCATAACGTTTTCCTCTTTCATATTTAGCAGCTACTCTCAGCTTCTAATAGTCCCTGGACTTGAACATAAGTCTCCATAGATTTTCTCTACTGCTATAAATAAGGAAAATTTTTTTTAAAAGGGTTTGCTTGGCGAACAGTCATCTTTTGTTTTCACAATTTGCAACGTGTCTTTCTCATATTAATGTAGTCTAACTCCTTAGTTTACTGTGAAAATACCTTTGGAAGTGATGAGATGCCTTTGAATAACTGGAAATTCTGAAAGTCTCCTCACACACCATAAGACCAAGAATTCTAGTGATTCTGAAAAAAATTTTGTTGCAGTATCTTTGTTTGAAAAACAATTTTATTTTTGTCGAACGTTAAATTAATTTAATTTAATGTTTATGTTCTATAAGGAAAAAACTTCAAACAATGCAAGCATTTGGCATTTTTAATATGTTTTCTTTAGATATTTTTCACCCTGACTAATTGTACTCAACTGAAAAATCTGGTCTCTGAACCCTTCCAGTTGTGAGGAAAGCAGACCTGAATAGCTTCACAGTGTTCAGAATAGTTAGGTAAATCAGGACTTAGGTATTGCTTTAAACAAAGCCTCTGAAAAAAAAATAACATGTTAAAATTGTTCATAATCAACCATACTTAGAATGAACTTTTTTACAATCACATTCACATCAAGTAAGTCCTTGAAAGCACATTATCCCAGTTATGAAGACAAGGGGAAGCCCTTTCTCTGACTGATGTAACCATGCCAATGATTTTATGCATGCCAGAAAGGTAATGCTCAAAATCCTCAATAATTTTAACAGTGTAAGAGGAGTCTGGAAGAAGGCTTGCATATCACAGTATCTGCAGTGCCTGTTGTTACGCACTGCATCTATTGACATTTTAATGTATAGCAAGAATTTAGTTCCCAGTTATCTTTCTCCTACAATTTTATACAATTGTTATTTTCACATTCAAACCTGCCTTTCCATCTATCATATGAATAAGCCCTATTTTCCCTATTTTTTAGCCTACTGGTTTTCAGATGAAAGGAGAAAGCGAGGTTCATAATGAAGGAAGAAAAGAGTAACCCAAAGAGACATCTAATTTCTCTTTTTTTGTGCCAGGGGATAGCTCAACCTGAACTCTGTTTTACATGGCTTAATTGTCACAATCTGACATTTCAAGAACAAGACACAGGAAATGTTTGTAGAAATCTATCAGTCTCTTTTGCACATATTAAATAAGAACTACTCATCAGAGACTGTGAGAAATTCTGGGGTGAGTTTTTTCTGGCAACACGAAGTGTTTCTTAGGTTGTGATGATACAAGCAGATTTCATCACCCCATGTGAAGCCAGGTAGTTCACCTGGGGGTAGAAAGCATCTTCCTTTCTTTCTTTCCTACATGAAAAAGACTGTAGAACAGGAGTAAGAAAACATGGCAGATGTAGCAGAGTGAGGAAGGAGAAGAACTAAAGACAAAAAATAAAGGGCTACTCTAATATTTCATAAAACTCTATAACTGACTATCCTTATTTACCCTTTCTAATCCATAAGTGCTAAAAAGCAAAAATGGAAGGACATGGTTTGGATGCATGCCTTACAAAGTTAAAAACATAAAATGTGACAGTCTTTGGCCTAGAAAATATATAGTAAAAAGAAGTTCTGTGTAAAAAATAAGAAAAAAGGAATAAAAACTTATAATAATCTGGTTTATCCTGTGGACATCTATAATGGACACTACCAAACCTCACTGAGACTGTAAAGGAGAAACATTACTTCTGAGAATACTAGGCTAAGTTATTCAGAGCAGGTATTTGACTGGAAAAAAACAGAAACAACTTGGAACTTGTGCCAACAGCTGTCATGTGTTACTTTACTAATACAGTAATGACTACTTTTGGATGTAGTAGATATGCATTTCTCAGTACCACTTTATGGAATAGTGTGATCAACTTTATAGATTCTTGCAGTTTAAATTTTAGTTGTGTAATTTACAACAGATAAGCCAGAAGTAATTGTCTTTACACTTGAATACAGAACACAGTCCCTATATTCAGAGGTAAATAGAGAGTTGCTTAGTCTTAGAATATAAGACCCAGTGAGATCTCTCTGAAGGGAAGAATGAGAAATGGGAAACCTGGAAATGGTAAATACAGGTTAAAAGAGGTATCATTGACATTTGTGCTTTTCTTTATTTTCTGATAGAGCCTGGATAAGTACATAGCTATTCAGAAACAGCCAGGCATAATTAGAGTAACAATAACTACATGTACTGTATGTGCCTGATAAATGGAGGAAAACACTGGAGGAAAATAATTCATTTTTGATGTTAAATATATTTTAGAAGTATAAGACTATAACCACCTGGTTTGTCTTCAACAGAAATTACTGAATTGAACTACTAAAAGCACATAGTAATTCTAGATGTACAAAATATATAAAGAGATGGTAAACAGTCTGAAATCCATCTGGAATTAAAGCATTTATATGTACAAAAATAACCATTTCAAAACCTCATATCATTAATACAGAGAAAATCTTAACCGGCTTAAATAATAATCCATATTTTTAACACTATCACATTCTTTAAGTATGTATTGCATTGCAGTGGATAATGGATGAAATAAATGTTACTTTTAAATTCAGCCTAATCTTAGAAGATAGTTATCATTGATATGTTTCCATAAGCTGTCTATAGCATGAATCTTGTTCCAAAGAAGTAAAATGCAGAAAAATACATAATCTTTCTCAAAAGGAGTTACTGACCACAGAGCAAATATTTTAACTGTGTAACTGCTTATTCTGTATGTTTTATTTAGTAATAAGAACACTGTTATCTTTTGTCACACAGAATCACAGAATCACAGAATGTTAGGGATTGGAAGGGACCTCAAAAGATCATCTAGTCCAATCCCCCTGCCGGAGCAGGAACACCTAGATGAGGTTGCACAGGAAGGCATCCAGGCGGGTTTTGAATGTCTCCAGAGAAGGAGACTCCACAGCCTCTCTGGGCAGCCTGTTCCAGTGCTCTGTCACCCTCACTGAGAAGAAGTTTCTTCTCAAATTTAAGTGGAACCCTCCTGTGTTCCAGTTTGTGTCCGTTACCCCTTGTCCTATCATTGTTTGTCACTGAGAAGAGCCTGGCTCCATCCTCGTGACACTCACCCTTTAAATATTTATAAACATGAATGAGGTCTCCCCTCAGTCTCCTCTTCTGCAAACTAAAGTGACCCAGCTCCCTCAGCCGCTCCTCAAAAGGGAGATGCTCCACTCCCTTAATCATCTTTGTAGCCCTATGCTGGACTCTCTCCAGCAGTTCCCTGTCTTTCTTGAACTGAGGGGCCCAGAACTGGATGCAATATAGACTTTAGACTTACAGATTGAATTTCAGCTGACTGACTCTCAGTGAACCTCAGAGACAGGAAAGAATATATCTCATCAAGTAACACAGATATGAAATTTTAAATTGAAGACTTAGATTAGCTTTCAGCTGGGAATGGTAAAATTATCTGTTCAGCCTCCATTTGTAAATTTTGGTAGTCCTGGTACTTACTTAAATAGTGGAAGATAAGTTGAATCTTGGCCACGTTTCTCAGTTACAGCAGTATCATTAGATTGTTCGAGGAATCATACATAAGTCATGTTTCCAACCTCCAGGCAGATGTCACTGAGGAATATTGTGTGTTGCTTCTGACACCCTTCTGCTGGCCTGAGCTGTGTGTTCTCTGGGATGGGTAGTTAAGCTAATTTCTGAGGTGACCTAATTCCTGCAGCCAGGTTGAAATTCTCAATATCCTTAGTTCTTGGTCTTGTACTCATTTTACAAAGCCAAGTTCAAAGCAGAAAGCCAGAAGTTTCTATTACTGATGTTCACTTTAAAGTCCAATATTAATGAATTGAATAGAAGAGAGACCATTCAGAAGGGATCAGCCATGTAAAGCAAGACTTAAGCATAGAAGATGAAAAAGAAATCCTACAAAAACCAACAGATTAAAGTACTTAAAACAATCAATTAAAGAAGTTGCTTAAAGTAAACTCTGTTTCCCTCATGGAGAATAGATGTGGAGAATAAGATGCAGTAAATCACTTGCTAAGATGAATTATTTCTTTTAAGTCCAGGGATGAAGAACCATAACAGGAAGACAGCAGGAAGACTTACATTGTCCAGCAGATCAATATAATCATAACACATATGCATTTGTCTTCCTAATGCTTATATCAGTTATATATGTTTTATTAATGACACAAAAAAATTCTAAAATTGGCCCATAAATATATAACAATTTTGAAGTACTCTTTAATTGTGTATCTGTTGGTCTATCTACTTTTACTTCTATTCTTTCAGGACCAAGATAATGTATATTTAAAACTGTAAACATTCTCCATGTTTCATCTTTCAGTTAGAAAGTATACCATATTAAGACACAGTTTTTAAGACTATTAAATAAAGAATTTGCAGTAAATGAGTTGTTTAATAGTCTACACCATTCCTTCCAACAGAGAAAGTACTGGAAAGTAAGGATCACATATTCTTAGATGGTGCAGAAGTAGTGAAGTCTGCACATGAACTTATTGAATCAGTTTTATTTAATCTGAAATATAAGCTTAGAAATCTACCTTCAAATGTAATTTGTGAAGCAAAAGACAACGATGAATAGTCATTTCATTTAGCCAATTCCGCAAAGCACTTACTGTATGTGCATCCATATACCTCAATGCGCATTCCAATTCTGCCATTCGGATTCCAGTCCAGGGGCACAAAACGGAGAAATCTTGCCTTAATAGAGTGCTGAAGCTTATAGTAGATGACACTGTCCGCATTTGTATTTCCAGCAAAAGCCTAGAAGAAAATGAAAAAATACATCAGCCACATTGATATTGAATGCAGAAATATATGGAAAAGTATGGGAAAGGGAAGGGAAAGGGAAGGGAAAGGGAAGGGAAAGGGAAGGGGAGGGGAGGGGAGGGGAGGAGAGGGGAGAGGAGGGGAGGTGCTCATTACAACTAACCTATTACACTAGCAATAAGCAATGAGAGCTAGTCACTCTGAATATTCACATTACTTTCAGCTTCATGGCTTATAATTTCACTAGGACAGCAGGTGAAGGTAGGAACATGCTAAAACAAACACCAGAGAAGACCTACTGTTTTGAGCGTGAGACCTTTCCAGACCTCTTGTCCC
Organism: Mesitornis unicolor; assembly: GCF_000695765.1. Classification (NCBI taxonomy): domain Eukaryota; kingdom Metazoa; phylum Chordata; class Aves; order Mesitornithiformes; family Mesitornithidae; genus Mesitornis; species Mesitornis unicolor. Next base: position 58,874 of record NW_010179600.1, read on the forward strand.
TTCAAATCCTTATTAGAAATTTTTGCAAATATAGCTGCTAATGAAAGTGCCAAAGAAAGTGCCAAAGAAAGAGCCAATGAGTTTGTTAACTGAAACAGAGCCCAGGTCCCAGAAGTTTAAATACTGTGAGCAAATGAAGTGTTCAATTAAGGCTTAAATTTCTTCCAAAATAGTTATCATATGGCAGCAACCTCGTGAAAATTAGTTAAGTTTTGAGTACAGAATACATATTGCTTGAGTTTTTAATGCAGGTTATATTTAAGTCATGTTTAAAATTAGGTTTTTTACTTCAGTTACAGCCTAAAAGTTATTCAAACTCCCCCTTAAACTATGCAGAATGGTCAGTTTAGAAATCAATGTTTTTAGCTGGTTTTTTCAAAGTTTTTGTCTGGGAAGGACACATTTTAAAATGTATCAACTGAGTTGACTATTAGAAGGATATTTATGTCTTGATTTTAAATAATCTAAAAATTAAAAGTTTGGGCTTTCTTCAGCTTTAATCCTTTTTTCAGGGAAGAGAAAGAGGAGGCAATTAACCAGCTTTTCTTTGACTATAGATACCAAAGACATACCTAAAGCCTATGAATGTAGCTTGTAGGCTTTTAAAGGAGAAGTGTATTCAATGTGACAGATACACTCCTGTTTTCACAGTAGAACACCATTACTGTGTCATGTTCCAATCCAGCAATTGTTGAAAAAAAAACAGTTATAAGGACCTTCCTTCCTTCCCACCCTTGCATTCTTCAGACTGTTCAGATTGCTTCATTCTTGTGCGAAATCTCTTGAAGAGAATATGCCATTATTCCAGATTATGTAGTCTTCACAACCTACACAGGCATCTGATGGTTAAAAGATTCAATGTGACCCTCAGTTAATATGAATGTTTCAGATAATAAGCATTGTTTATGCAATTATCAATAGGAATGTAAAGCTAACCCCTGCAATATAATGCCTACTGTATCTTAGTTGATGCTTTTACAGATACTATATTATACTGCTTTTTAATATCATGAACACATGACATCTTTCTCAAAGAACACAGTTTATTAAACATGCAAACATTGTATTGCAGTTCACCCTGAAACTGTTACAAGGACACTCAACAGCATACATATCTATGTAAATAGCACGTCACAGCCTTTTTTATTCCATTCAAGAAAAGTACCTTGGGCGTACTGAAACCTGAAATGAAAGCCTGCTCTCAAAATTGTTTTAACCCTCTTGCTCAGTTTCTAACCCTGTAGTTCCTTTACCTCAAGCTAGTTTAACCCTGTTTTGAAGATACAATTGTTCAGTTCATACCGCAACAGAAATCACACATATGCTCCAGACTGTACAAGCAAAGTCAAATCCTGTGATATCACTAACCTCAGAATGATTGTGAAGGTGAGCTTACTTCAAGAAAAGGTAAAAGGGTAGCTCTTTATTTCTCTCTCCATCCTCTATCTAGAAGGCAAATGTGTTTTTAGAGAGATAGCACCAGCATCCTGTTCAAAACTTCATCAAACAATCAAAAAAGGTAAAGCTGTGTATGAGACATGCACTGTTTGTACTGAGTCATACTTTTGATCATCCAGAACAGATGATGCTTATTTAGGAATGCAGCTTGTACTGTATAATATACTATATATACACCGTAAAACATGCTATTGTATTAAATAATATATACAACATTTTTACATATGTTGTGTAGCCCTTGTAAGAAATATTATTGTATCTATTACAAATGTTACTTCATACAAATATTACTATGTTTATGGTGGATTGGATAGAGAAAAACAATAACTGGTTAAGGGAATGGTGTCAGAGGCAAGGCTTTGGCTACGTAAGCAATGGGACTCACTTTGAGAGATCAGGTCTTCTGGGACCTGATGGGGTCCACCTTTCAGAGAAGAGGAAGAGCTTGTTTGGTCATAGGATTTCCAATTTAGTCAAGAGGGCTTTAAACTAGAGTTATAGGGGGAGGGAATCCACAGTCCATCCCACTTCGATGCCAATGAAAGGAAGAGATACCCCAGGCCTGGAGTAGGATCACAGGCCAGGATACAAGCACCTGAAGTGCAGGACAAGGATCTCCAGTCAATAAGTCAGCCTCAATGGGGGAGCAACTTAAATGTCCATACACTAATGCACAAAGCATTGGAAATAAGCAAGAAGAGTTACACATGTACTCATGCATATAGGGCTATGATGTCATTGGCGTCACAAAGACGTGTTGGGATGGCTTTCACAACTGGAGCATAGGAATAGATTATATAAACTCTTTAGGAAAGACAGGCAGGAGAGAAGGGGAGGGGATGTTTCTCCTTACATTAAGGACCAGTTGGAGTCCATGGAGCTCCACCTGGGGCAGAGTGAGCAGTCTACAGAGAGTTTATGGGTCAGATTAAAGGGAAGGCAGGGGAAGGAAATATCATGCTGGGGGTCTTCTACAGGCCTTCTACATGGTCTTCTCATCAGGGAGATTGAATCGATCAGTCCCTCTATAAACAGATAACAGTAGGGATTTCAACCACCCTGACATCTGCAGGGCACCAAAGATCAAACAGGATCCCTTTAGTTTGCAGAAGAGGAGACTGAGGAGAGATCTCATTCATGTTTATAAATATTTAAAGGGTGAGTGTCACGAGGATGGAGCCAGGCTCTTCTCGGTGACAAACAATGATAGGACAAGGGGTAATGGACACAAGCTGGAACACAGGAGGTTCCACTTAAATTTGAGAAGAAACTTCTTCTCAGTGAGGGTGACAGAGCACTGGAACAGGCTGCCCAGAGAGGTTGTGGAGTCTCCTTCTCTGGAGACATTCAAAACCCACCTGGACGCCTTCCTGTGCAACCTCATCTAGGTGTTCCTGCTCCGGCAGGGGGATTGGACTGGATGATCTTTTGAGGTCCCTTCCAATCCCTAACATTCTGTGATTCTGTGATTCTGTGATTCTCAAATGCAGAATGACAACTTCCTCCTCCAAGTAGTAGAGGAACCCACCAGAAAGGGTGCCACACTGGACCTCGTCCTCACTGACAAGGAAGAGCTGGTGAGCAATGTGAAGCTCAAGGGCAGCCTTGGCTGCAGCGACCACAAAATGATGGAGTTCAAGATTCTTAGGACATCAAAGAGGTTGTGCAGCAAGCTCACTACTCTGGACTTCAGGAGAGCAAACTTCAGTCTCTTCAGGGATATGCTAGGCAAGGTATTGTGGGATATAGAACTGGAGAGAAGAGAGGCCCAAGAAAGGTGGTTGATATTCAAGGACATCTCCTTCGAGTCAAGGAGCAGTGCATACCCAGGAGGAGGAAGCCATGAAAGAAGGCCTGTGTGGATGAACAAGGAGCTCCTGGACTTACTTGGGCACAAAAGGAAAATCTATAGGAAGTGGAAGCAATGACAGGTTAGCTGGGAGAATCACAAAGAAGTTGCCTAAACAGCCACAGATCAGGTTAGGAAAACTAAAGCACAGGTGGAATTAAATCTAGCCATCTATATAAAGTGGAACAAGAAGAATTTCTATAGGTACATCAGGCATTCGAACGATCTCCCAGGGGAAGTGGTAAACTCCTGTACATTGGTTAGTTTTAAAAGTCAGCTTGACAGGGTGCTGGTTCATCTCATTTAAACTATACATTTACCTTGAGAGGTTGGACAAGATGATCCTTGTGGTCCCATCCAACCTGGTATTCTATGATTCTATGATAAAAGGAAGGCTAGGAAAGGAAGGAAAATGGAGAACTGGTCACAAGGGACATGGAGGAGGCTGAGGTGCTCAATGACTGCTTTGCCTCAGTCTTCACTGTCAAGGGCTCTAGCCATGCTGCCCATATCATAGAAGGCAAATGTAGGGACTGGGAGAAGGGAGATCCCAGAATCACACGGAATCACAGAGTGTTAGGTGTTGGAAGGCACTTTGAAAGATCATCTAGTCCAATCCCCCT
>NW_010179601.1:0-1293 GCF_000695765.1 Mesitornis unicolor
TCTGTGATTCTGTGATTCTGTGATATTCAGGAGTCCAAATTCATTATTTCTCTTTGTCTAACAGTGCTGCCAACTTAAACATCTGTTGCTTGTAGTGATTTGTGCTGTTTTTCAAAGACTATTTAAGTTTGCAAAAAGTGAACGTTGAGTAGTGTTAAATGTGTGGGAGCCTAATTGATTTTTTTTATTTTTAGGAGAATAAAATTGTATCACTGCATCTAAGACGTAATTCAGTGTAACGCACACAAAATAACCAGGCATTTGTAATTAGGATGCACCAGCCATGAAAATTATGAGTCATGCTAATTGTTGTTATCTTAAAAAAAGACAGCACAACTGGTCTGGAAGAAGCTGAAGCTGTTTTAGTGCAGATCTCCACCTTCTTCCAGTTCTCTATGCCTACTTGGACCCAGGACCTCCTGGAGATGGGAGAATCTTGGTTCTCTCTGGGAGAGAGGATAAGACCAGAAGCCACATTGAAGAGATCATAGCAGAACCCAAGACTCAGTCTGATCCTGTCTCACAGCTGACTCTGATGGCTGTGCACCAAGCTATTTCCTTGCACTTATTCCTTGCCAAGGTATGGGCGTCCCTCGGCACCCCAGGCAGAGTTGTCTCCCTGTGTGCTGAAGGGAAAAGAGGCAGGATGGAGAGGTTTAAAAATTCCTCCCTCCCCCCATTCTGAAAGACAGAGTGAGGAATATTCCTTTTCTGATTTCTTTTTCTACTTTTCCAGCAGTAATGGCTTTCCTTTTTCAGTTATTTATGGACATGCTCCCAGCAGAAATCCCAGGGGATTTCTGATGTGCTGACCTTGGCCTGGAGCTTATCAGAGCCTCGCTGGCATGCCCCTCCATCCACACTCTTTGGAGAGCATCTTTTTTGCCTTTACAGGAGCTGACAAGTTTGCCAGAAACACAAACCCTCTGACACAAAAGGCATAAAGCTGACATGAAGAAAGCAATGGTCTGTACTTAAACCATACCCCCTCCTGGATAACTTGGCGTAATTGAGGCTTTGATGGATGAACTCTGTTACTCTAGTCACTTGCTGCCGAACCTTTGTGCCTACTTGAAATTCATAGAAATTCCTGTTATTGAGCCTGTTTACTGTGTAGATGATGAATGTGGGCCTGGCTTGCCGTAAAATGCTTTTGCAGTTTCCCTTATACTTTATTTTATCGAAGATCTCTCATCTCCTTTGTCTTGATGCTTGGCAAAGGCCCAGCTGCTGGAGCCGGCTTCATTTCTGGGTGCCATCAGATTTGATTTTCCTCTTACGTACTGCATTCCT
>NW_010179601.1:1324-4462 GCF_000695765.1 Mesitornis unicolor
CACTGGAAAGCTGTGTTATATCCTCTAAATCAAGATGATTACTATCCCTGCTACTGAGAGGAGCTGCTACCGAGCTTGCCAGTACATTGCTGTAAATTAAAGAAATTCCCATCTAAATTTCTGGAGGGAACAGAGCTAAGATAACAAGAGAACCAGGGAGGACGCTCAAGGAAATTGGAGGTGTGTTGGCCTGGGAGGTCAGCAGTTCAAATAATTCCCTTTATTATAGAACAGCATCGACATATGATATCAATACCTGGTAGAATAATGGCATTTTTCCTTGATATATACTTCAGATTTGCATATTGCAGCATTTGTCATTATAGAAGCGGAACTATGCATTTGCAGAATAGTCTGGAGTAGTTTGCTCCACTGCAGTCTTACAGTAGGAAACGGAAAAGAGCTCGGAGCTACTGAGGGCTGATTCACATATGCATAGGATCTTAATGCATAACTACATGAATTTCCCATATATTTAGGACTGTCTGAGCCCTGATATGCCTTTGCATATATAGCAAAATCAGGGTTCAGGCAAAACAGACAGTATCCTGTCAAGGTCAACTTGTTTTCACTTACTCAAATTTTTGCTTACAGAAATAATACAGAGGAAATCTAGTGCTTGAATACCATGCAGTAGCACAGTTTAAGGGTAGGAGTTCCCCTAATTTCTACTAACAGCATCTGTGAGAAAAAGCTTTGAGGACAGGAAAAATAAATTACCGCGGAAGTCACAGTGTAGTGTCCTGTGACTCTTAAGTCCAAAATATATTTGCTCTTTTTTAACACATGAACTGTGCTCAATGGTATTTTTCAGCTTACTTGATAGCTGAGGCAATGACTTCAGTGGGGGTACAGTATCATCACCTTCAAGCCTTGACAGGCTAGAGAGGTGGGCCAGTGTGAAGCTCATGAAGTTCAACAAGGCCAAGTGCAAGGTCCTGCACACAGGTCAGGGAAATCCCAAGCACAAATACAGGCTGGGTGGAGAATGGATTGAGAGCAGCTCTGAGGAGAAGAACCTGGGGATGTTGGTTGATGAGAAGCTGGACATGAGCCAGCAATGTGCACTTGCAGCTCAGAAAGCCAACTGCATCCTGGGCTGCATCAGAAGAAGTGTGGCCAGCAGGTCAAAGGAGGTGATTCTCCTCCTCTACTCTGCTCTTGTGAGATCCCACCTGGAGTACTGTGTCCAGTTCTGGATCCCCAATATAAGAAGGACATCGAGCTGTTGGAGCAGGTCCAGAAGAGGGCCACGAAGATGATCAGAAGGCTGGAGTCCCTCCCCTGTGAGGCCAGGCTGAGGGAGTTGGGGTTGTTCAGCCTGGAGAAGTCTGCAGGGAGACCTTATTGCAGCCTTCTGGTATTTAAAGGAGCTATACAAGAAAGCTGGGAAGGGACTTTTTACAGGGGCATGTAGTGATAAGAGGTAATGTTTTTAAACTGAAAGATGGTAGATTTATATTAGACATTAGGAAGAAATTCTTTACTATGTGGGTGGTGAGACGCTGGCACAGGTTGCCCAGGGAAGTTGTGGATGTCCCCTCCCTGGAAGTGTTCAAGGTCAGGTTGAATGGGGCTTTGAGAAATCTAGTTTAGTTGGAGATGTCCCCTGGCCATGGCAGGGGGGTCGGACTAGATGAACTTTAAGGCCTCTTCCAACACAAACCATTCTATGATTCTATAATGTGATAAGCTCTCATCTCTTATCACCTTTATAAAGTGCCTCAGCACTGGCTTCCTGCAGTGAAGCATTTCTATGGACATGCCCTGTTCTTGCCCTCTGCCTTGGGCATTAGTTGGAGAAAACACCCATTAGAACTGGGTCAGCCTTTGGTACAGACATTTCTATGTTTTCCTTTTCATCTCATAACCTAGAGATTGGAGGACAACAGCTTTCAGTCTGCGTTAGTGTCTGTGAAACAGGACTTTGTACAGCCACAGGTCTAAGCCTCTACTGTTGCAAGCCACTACATTGAATAATTCCCACCATCAATTAATCCAGATCCACTTTAGAGTATTAGTATTTTTCTAGTATTTCTGTTATTCTACTGATTTGTTTGGATTGTATGTGTGAAGATACTGTAGCTCTAGAGGAAAACCTCAACCACTTGGAGGCAAAGGAGCAGTCAGAGGCTGGAGACATCTGCAGTGTCTCATCTCCGGTGAGCTGTGCATGTTTGCAGTACTCACTGCTGCTGATTTATATAATATTTATAGATCATATAAAGGTTATAAATTTGAAAACATGATAGTTCAGATTATTTGGTGTCTCATATTTATTTTGGATGCTGCTTCAAAATCTGAGTGCTCTAATTCCCAAGCTTTAGATTTATTTCTGCCCCTTTTATAGTCCTGTGGTGTTCTACAAAGGGCAGCTCTGTGCTTCTGACCCCCTGTCTGTTGCCCTTCTCTTTACAGAGGGCAACTCCATGCCCACTCAGTCCTGTCTCACAGATACAGCAAGCTAAACTCTCAGCTGTCAATTTTAAAATGTCTCCCTGTTTCCCACTCTTCCTGGGGTCCAGCTGAGAAGTATCTGATTATCTATAGCATGTAAGTGCACAATCTGGCACTTTTTATAATTAATTTTCCATTATTTTCCTCTTCAGGGTTGTCTAGTTTTTCTTAGACTATTTTCTTATTGTCCTTTTTGCTAACAGTGAGTTCCTCCATTGAAATCTTGGTAGGAAATGTGCTGATGACACAATGCAATTAATGAAGACACTAATGAATATGAAGGAAAAAAATTAAAAGACTGATCTGTAATGAATTCTGCTTGCAATCTTCCTCTGACCTGATGAAACCTTTCTTCAGCCTGGCTGGTTGCAGTTACTTTAAGCACTTGAGATTTTCTGAGTTATTAATTCTCAGTTTATGTAATAACCCTCTGCAGTGGTTTAACAAAGTTCCAACAGATGCAATTTACCACATTATCCTTTGTCTAGAAAATAAGTTTGTCATCAAAGTAAGTAAAAAGTCTAGTCTGACATAACTGGCATTGGGTAAATAAATGCTGAATGCTGTTGCCTTTTACCTTTATGTCTTTAATTACTCTTTTCTTTTCAGCGTTGTTCTGAACACTTGCATGGTGGTGAGGCCAGACAGTTAAATCTCAGGGTTGTCCTGAAAGCTCTTTCC
>NW_010179601.1:4493-12211 GCF_000695765.1 Mesitornis unicolor
ATAAGTAACTGTTTGCTCTTCTTCCAATGCGGGCCAGCTGTGCTGCCTTTGCCTTTCTAACATGATTGTGCTGGATGGAAACAGGCAAAGGCATTTTAACTTAGATTTTAGCTGGCATATATATTTTCATCAACCTTTTCAGCCTTTAAATCTCATCCTTGCTTTTAGCAGGCCAGTTGCTCAGTTCTCCTTTCCTCTGGGAACCTTTTCCCATGGGCTTTTCCCCTGGATTTATTTTTCCCTTGGATGTATGGAAATATCAAGCTTTTTGCATTTCAAAGACTTGGAGCTTTTCAGTCTGTATTTCCAGAAGTTCTCCTTATTTCTCCAGCTGTGCCTTTGTAAGAGACTCCCATTTGTCTCTTTGATTCTTTAAAGAAAATGAACTTGAGATTGCTCCATCCCAGACTATTTTCTACGAGCAGTTCTTTTATGGTCCCTTCATTAGGTGCCAAAAGCAACTTTAAAATAGCATCAACACTTGTTGGCTCAGTGACTACGTCTTCTGCTGTCTGTCAGCTCTCGCATCTAGATACCTATCTCTGAGATGAACTGTGCTTAGAACAAAGTCTTTGCTGCCATGGCCAGCACAACAGGTAGGCTTGATCTTTGCAGGGACTCTGGTTCCTTGGCAGGAGGGTGTCACTATAATGACCTGGCAATTATGTCAGCTGAAATGATCATAAAGCACTGTACATAGCTGATTATTTTCCATACTGAGTATCAGAAGGTATAGGCCAGAGCCAAGCATCTCAGGTTAAAGACAGGAAATAAGGCCAATTCAGTGATGACATCAATCATGTCAATAGTGATGAGTAGACAAAATATCACAGCTTCTTGGCAAGGCTCCTGGAGCTAAGTAACACTAGTGGTTAAACTAACTTTAAGCTGCTGGAATTGTGAAACATCATTATACTTATTTTGGAGAGGCAATAACATTAACTGAAGTCTAGGATGGTTTGTTGAATTTGTCAGATTAGGGCAATTTGCTGATGTGATTATATTTTGATTCATTATAATTTTGGCTTGGAACATTTAATTTCATGTATTTATTTAATTCCATATTGCAATTGAATTTCTTACCTTGCATATACTCAGCCTAGATTTAGAGGCTTCTGAAAGAAAGAGGCTGTGATTTTTTTACACCTGACTTGGAAATGTAGATATGCCAGCTGTAGTGTCCAAAGTGCTTCCATGATCAAGGACAAAAAGTCCTACTCATAGGTTTTCTCCTGGGGAGAAGGGGGTGTGTGATTGCTGAGAACTCCTGAAAAATCTGGTACTTGCAGTGACTTTAGTACCTGTCAAATGCCTGGCCCTGTGGTCAGCTCAAGAAACACCACTGTTTGGCACCCTGTGCATGGAGGTGTGCCCATGTGTGTACTGCTAGAAATCAAATTACACCAGCCCTAATCTCCCAAACCTGCAGGTAAACCACTGATGTGATACTGGCCCTCTGGGACTGCTTAGCCCGGGTCACTTGGGATATAAATGGGGTGAGTTGACCATGCCTAGAGACTCGCTCCAGCCGCGTTTCTCATTCTCGCTTCGGTTGGGGCAGTACCATTTATTTATTGCTCTTGACAATAAGCAACTTTCGTGCAAGAAAACTCTTGTAATTGCTTTCAGTCTGCTTTTGCACTACTCCAGGTCTAATCTTTGTTTTTGATGTAGTGGCAGCAGCTGCTCAAAGCTTCATGAAGTCTTCAGCCAAGAACTGTATTATTTTGACACCTGTTGGTGAATAAAATCATGAGTTTGGCTCAGGGAACCCTCACTTCTACCTCTGAGGGTAGAGTTTATTGTCAGTTCAGTAATTGAAAAGTCATCCACGTATCTGCTTGAGCCTGCATGTAATCAGGGTTACAGCCCTAGGTCTAGTCCTTTTGTCTGCATAACAGACCTTTTCTGCCATTAATTTAACTACTTAAGAGTATGAACCAGAAATTTACTTTTGCTCTGGGATTTGCTTTGCCTGAAGCTGCAGTTTCAGAGAGTTGTTAATTGAGATCTTTTGACCATTCTTAATAGAGGCAGCACTAAAAAAAGGAGTTTTATTTTAAAGAACTTCAAATTATTTTCTGATTCTTAATTTGAAAACCTGCAGATAAATCTGGTTCCTAGAAAGGATGTACTAAAAACAGTTTTTCAAAATAATTCAGTAACCTTTTAAGGTATTTCAGACTTTGGTACTTGAAAATTGGAGGCATGCAAAATCATTAATTACTTCTGGTATCCTGTTCCATGTCCCTTTTGCCTTTCTTCATAGGATGAGATTCACTGCACAGAAGTCATTTAGGAAAAAAAGAAAAGATGAGAATTTTATAATGGACACTTAAAATCAGGGCTTGTTTCAACCTGATGTGAAAATTGCACTGAACAATTTAGATCTAAATTGACGCCTCTGGGTTGTAATTTTGTTTTAGGAGTATTTTTATACTCATACAAAAAAGTTCCTGTTGGAAAGGAAGATCAAATAACCCCAAATACAATTTTAGGAGTCTTCAAATCTGCTATTTGCCAGTTGTGCCCCTCTGTAGCATCCATGGTGATGTTGCTGCATAGCCCTGGAAAAAGGGAGCCTGCCTCTGCTCCTGCTGCTTCCCCGTGAAGGTGTCTGTGCTCTCTGCCTGGCTGTACCCCAGCCAGGGGCAAATCCCTTGATTAAAATGCCATCTCCTCTTGTGTGCCTGGCCGGTGTGTTAGGAGTTGAGTAAAGCACTGCCAATTTAAGCGGATGTTATTCTGCCTCCCGAGAGCAGCTCTTGTCTGGAGTGCTGCGAGGCAGTGGTGATGGAAAATTCAGCATCACAGGTGAGCAGGCATGGGCCCCTCTGCTGTGAAATTACTGTGAACATTTGAGTAGGATTGCAGCAGGCGGCTTCAGCTCCTCCATCACTTTGGTATCTTGTGTCCCCTTCCCTGGGAAAGGGGGAGTACCTGGGTATATTTGACTTGAGGCCATGCACTCCTCTCTTCTGGCAGAACTGTTGCCAGCAGTATTTGCCCTTGACTTGCTGGAGCGCCCACATTTTCTATGACTGCATTTGTGTGACTATTAGAGAAATAAAAACTGTTTTGAAGTGCACCATTCCCTAGCAGCTCCTCTACTATGGCTGTGCCCTTGGGCAACATCCCCCTGACCACATTCCCTTGGCAGGAGTTGCTCAGGCAAAGAGATGGTTTTCCATGTGTTCCTCAGGCTTTTCTGTCTTCTGAAAGACATATTGCAAGCTCTTCTCTGGTATTGCATTTTATTACTTTTTATCTCCTTCCTGACGGAGTCACTAAGAGTCAGCTGCTTGTTTTCTTAAAATGTTCCGTGTTTGCATTGTCTGTCTCACAAAGTCACTTACCAGGAGAGGAAGTGTTTCAGTCTCACTTAATACATATGCAGACATACATTAACCATCAAGGAAACCTCTTACCAGCTCTGAGTTGTGCTTAGCTGTAAAGTCTTATCACCTGGTTTTCCAGGTTCTTTTAATTTTCAGTTCAGACTTCTCCACTTGTTTTTTTTTTTGCCACAATGCTGTATTGAATTTGTGAGCTCTGACTTCTCCCACTTGTCAAATTTATGCTCTGAAATTTCAGCTACTGACACCACTTTACTTGGCAGAATCTAACAATGCTTCATGAAGGCTTCTATAGCTGTGCATTTTGTTTAGCTATGTAAACTTTACTGAGATATAGCTTAGAAAAAGTAACTACATTCTAGTTGATGATGCATACATACATGCATGCATACACTGAAGTTTTACATATTTACTGGTCGAAAAGAATCTCTGTGTACTAGGAATTGATTAACCCACCCCTTCATTGACTAAATGAATCATAAGCAGTTGACACAATTTAATGTCGAAAATAATCTCTGTGTACTAGGCATTGATTAACCCACCCCTTCATTGACTAATGAATCATAAGCAGTTGACACAATTTAATTCAGTGTGTGACAGGTATTGTGAGGCAACTGCAGGACATTGTGGATAGAGTTTGTCTCCTCTGAGTTTCGCTACCTACAGTGTTGATATTTATGTCTGAATTAGTCATCTTTGTTTCCATTTCTAGTCAATTGAGAGAGATAGGTACCCCACCATGCAATCATCTCAGATGAGCCAGAGGTTGGAACACTGAAGTCTCTTGCTTTCTCTGCTGACTGTAAGGCGCATCCTCAAATGCTTGCTCAGATGTAGACATCCATTAAACGAAAGCTTAAGTAACTGAGACAAATCCTGCCCTGAATGTATCTTTCAGACAACTTTGTAAGCCTCCTCTGAATTTTCATGAAAGTCCTCTCAGGCAGCACCATGGTCTCCACAGGTCTGTAGGTTAATGCAGGGCTTTCTCTCACAGTATCCTGTTAGTGATGCGCAGAAGCTTATTGATTTGGCTAAGGGAGACTTGGCAGCATCTCTTCAGGCACAGGATGAATTCAGGTGCTCCTCAAACACTTAGCTAATGTGAGATCATCTACAAGAGGTTAATTCGGCCTTTCTGGGCTTTGATGGAGTCAAGACAGTAAAAGAGAATTCTTCAGAGGGCAATTCAGTGTTTAACAGACCAACCTCTAGCTCTTTTACTCAGCAGCAGAGTTCAAATATGGTTACTTTTTCAAGAGAAGTATTTATCAGAGTCAGTGATGGACTTACAGACCACATTGGCCTCACCTTGACATTAGAGAGTCAAACTAAGGTCATGGGAAAATACAATAAGAACAACACAGAAGCACAGATTTGAGCCAGAGATTTCCCAGAAGCATGGACAGTTGGATGAGACTGAATGCAAATAACCAGATATGTTACCTTTATACGCAGTAGGATAGCTCCTCAGTCCTACGTGAAATTTTTGTATTTCTGCGTTGGTTCATGCATGTGTTTCCTTCTGTAAACAACCCCAGGTCTCCACACAGAGTTTAATGGGAGTTCTAAGTTCATTGTATTTAATTTCGCTTTCAGTATTGATATAACTTGTGTCCAGTCATTGTGCATTACATATTACATTTATTGTTTGTTGACACATTATGAAGCTTAGTTAAGATTTTTAATCAAGTGTACTAGTTGTTTGTCATTTTTCTTTTTAAGGTTGTGGAAAGGTGTTCTTCTGGCAGGGATGTTCCTTGAAAATCTCTTGAAATTGTGCATGAAGACCAGCAGAAGGAACTGACCTCATTTTAACGTGACATGGTCCAGAAAGAAACTTCTTTCCTTCACTGACTGTGGCAGGGAGGGAGCCTGGGGTTATTCTTAGACTTGCTCAGCTTTGAGCATATATTAATCCCCAGGCAGATGGAATAACTCTTGATTATTTTACTCACAGTTTAGCTAAGACAAGTGTAGCTAGGTAGCAAATTGTCTGCTGGTTGTGTGCACCAGACATGGGAGCCTGGGTGAGGAGGTACAGTCCCAAGGGAGTCATCGCTTCTTCCCAGAAGCAGTGATGCTTTTCCACCACTTCCCCAAGTCCTGGTAGGTGGCCTCAGTGGGAGGGAGGTTGTCAGGAGTCAGCTGTGGTATAGAAGAACAGATGCTGGTACCTGCCAAGATGCTGACTGTGCTCTGTTGGTTTTCCGTGGCATGGTGTGGTAGCTCTTCAGTGGCTGGGGCTTTGCAGGCACTCACGTTCATGTGGTGGGACATCTTACCTCTACCACTCATTGTCCTCCCCTGTCTGTCAGCACTGTCTCAAGCCAGAGCACAGCACAAAGGAGAGATTTTATTTTATTGTTTAAATACCATGCTAAGATACACACTGTCTCAATCTAGTCAGTATTAATGACTAGACTTTATTAATAATGTCACAACACATGGGAAGAAAATGTGCTTCAGCGGCATATTTTCTTTTCCATATGACAGAATAACAAGTTCCTTCAGGAGCACATCAATTGCTTTGTCTTGGCTAATCAATGTAAGCCTTCCATCTGTCCTATTAACACTGCATAAAGCAAGCAAGCAAATGAAACTGCTTTATATATACTGATTCTTATTTCATGCCTTAGGACTGAAAAGGCTACATCTTATTGAAATAAGACCAAAGTTTTTGGCAATATCCAGAATTTAAATAGCTGATTTCAGTGCTTACTTCAAAGTCCATCCACCAGGCTCCATGTTCTTCACTGCTTAGTTCCATAGATATGACGCATATGCTTCAAACCTTCAATAACAATCATGTTTACTGCAAACAAGTCTAACATTCACTAGAAACATGTAAATCAGAGCAGTAGCAGCAGATGCCCAAACAAAACCAGTACTGTGTTATCCAAGTTCCAACTTCACGCCCGTCTTAGCCAAGCTATTCACAAGGAAAGGTTATTGCATCTACAAAAGCTGTGTTAAAACAGTGAAATATATCTGTCCAGTTCAGATTTTGCTACCTTAGATGCTTCTCCTCTTTGTACTTTTGTTCTTCCAAAGTTTCTAATTCTTAAAAGTAGCTTTCCAGTTCATTACCTTAGCTTACATGATTTTTAATATGGCCTTTCTCATCTTCTAATTAATTTTGTTGCTCAGCCTTTTACCCATGACCCTATCAGCTACAGAGTCCCCCAATATCATAGAATCATAGAATAGTTTGAGTTGGAAGGGACCTTAAAGATCATCAAGTTCGAACACCCCTGCCATGGACAGGGACACCTCCCACTGGACCAGGTTGCTCAAAGCCCCATCCAACCTGGCCTTGAACACTTCCAGGGAGGGGAAGTTTGCCTTTCGCAAATTGGGTGGTGTGGCTTGAGCCCTTGCCAGTGAAGACTGAGGCAAAGAAGTTGTTAAATGCCTTACTGAAGCTGACTTTAGCTGGAGGTTTCCCTTCCAGGTTTCCAAAGTACAGTGAACAAAGAGAGTTTTGAAAAAGCTTCAGGATAAGAAATATAGTGAGAAAAATGTAACCTATTCTGAGAAAGTGTTTAACATGCAAGTAAAATACATGTCTGGACTGTCTTGTCAGAATCTGATTTGGGTATCTGTCTTTGCACTAGATAGATTTTAGTGACAGCACAGGTCAAACAGTCACACAGTTTTTCTGATCTTCTAATTTATATGTGATATGGACATAGGATGTGATTTATGACCACCTCCTGTAAGCAGATGGGGTGGCCTAATCCACTCTTCACTAAATCTGGTTACAAGCAAGGAGACAGGGAGGACTACCAGGAGAAAGTACAGAAGGACTTAGGAAAGAGAAAGTCCTAAAGGTAAATGTTTGAGAGCGCCAAGTGCTCAAGCTTCCACTGAAATTTCACTAGTGTTGAAGATTGAGTTATTAATAAAATCAGGGTTGACACTCAGCTGTTCTTAAAGTAGCATGAATAGGCTTGGCTGCAGGACCTTCAGTATTGCTACACCAATTGTCATGGTTTAGGTCCAGTGCATAACCAAGCACCATGATGCCCCAAAAAAGGACTAGTGAAAATAAGGACTGGGAGAGCTTCTCACCACTTAAACAGGTCACAGGCAAAAGACAGACTCATCATAAGGAATAAAAACAAAACAATTTTAATTTGTTACCAACATCAGAGTAGAACAATGGGAGATACAACCAGATCTTAAAATCAAAACACCTTCCCCCCACCCCTCCCTTCTTCCTGGGCTCAACTTTTGTTCCTGGTTTCTTCAACTTCCCCCTCACCCTTTGCCTTGAGGCGCAGGGGGATGGAAGTGGGCGGTTGCCGTCGGTTTTCAAGCCATGCGCTCCTCAGGAGTAGGAAAACTCAACCCAGTGTC